>NC_057803.1:665918962-666218962 GCF_018294505.1 Triticum aestivum
CTCATCATTTAACTTAATGCTTGGGTCGGTGTTCACTTTGAAGGGCGGAATTTCAGCAAACATATTATAATCTTCTGACATGTCTGTCTTGTCCTCCACTCCCACGATGTTTCTTTTCCCTGAAAGAACAATGTGGCGCTTTGGATCATCGCATGATGTACTGATCGTTTTCTTATCTTTCCGTTTCCTCGGTTTGCTACTCATGTCCTTCACATAGAAAACCTGAGCGACATCTTTCGCTAGGACGAATGGTTCGTCAAGGTAACCAAGATTGTTGAAATCCACCATTGTCATTCCGTATTGCTGGTCCACCTTTACCCCACCTCCTGTTAGCTTGAACCATTTGCACCGGAACAAAGGGACCTTAAAGGAGGGTCCATAGTCAAGTTCCCATATCTCCTCTATGTAACCATAATATGTGACCTTTTGCCCATACTCGGTTGCTGCATCAAAGCGGACACCACTGTTTTGGTTGGTGCTCTTTTTATCTTGGGCGATCGTGTAAAATGTATTCCCATTTATCTCGTACCCTTGGAAAGTCGTTATAGTCGAAGATGGTGTCTTGGCCAACATGTACAGCTGATCTACAACATCATTGTCATTCATTAAATGTTTTCTCAACCAACTGCCGAAAGTCTCCATGTGGGCCTTCCTAATCCAGGATTCAGGCTTCCCCGGGTTGTCCGAGCGTAAAATATTCTTGTGTTTCTCAAAGTACGGAGCCACCAAGCTGGAATTGGTCAGTACAGTGTGGTGTGCTTCAGTCAGAGAATGGCCGTCCATACATGTCGTTGATTTCCTTCCGATCGTGCCTTTTCCACTTAGTCTCCCCTCGTGCCGCGATCGAGGAAGACCAATCGGCTTAAGGTCAGGAACAAAGTCAACACAAAACTCAATTACCTCCTCATTTCCATAGCCCTTGGCGATGCTTCCTTCTGGCCTAGCACGGTTACGAACATATTTCTTTAATACTCCCATGAACCTCTCGAAGGGGAACATATTGTGTAGAAATACAGGACCGAGAATGAAAATCTCTTCGACTAAGTGAACCAAGAGGTGCGTCATAATATTGAAGAAGGATGGCGGGAACACCAACTCGAAACTGACAAGACATTGGATCACATCGTTCTGTAACCGTGGTAGATCTTCTGGATTGATTACCTTCTGAGAGATTGCATTGTGGAATGCACATAGCTTCACAATGGCTACTCGAACATTTTCCGGCAGGAGCCCCCTCAAAGCAATCGGAAGCAATTGCGTCATAATCACGTGGCAGTCGTGAGACTTCAGGTTGCTTCGGACCTTGGATGAGCACTGGCATCATAATGAACTTCCGCTTCATGCACAACCAAGGAGGAAGGTTGTAGATGCATAGAGTCACGGGCCAGGTGCTATGGCTGGAGCTCTGCTCGCCAAAAGGATTCATGCCATCTGTACTTAGACCAAATCTTATGTTCCTTGCGTCAGCTGCAAAATCTTTGAACTCTCTGTCGATCTTTCTCCATTGCGTTCCATCTGCGGTGTGTCTCAACTCCCCGTCTGACTTACGGTCCTCTTTGTGCCATCGCAACAACTTGGCATGCTCTTTGTTCCTGAACAGACGTTTCAACCGTGGTATTATAGGAGCATACCACATCACCTTGGCGGGAACCCTCTTCCTGGGTTTCCCGCCCTCAACATCGTCACCAGGGTCATCGCCTCTGATCTTATAACGCAATGCAGTGCATACCGGGCATTCATTCAAATTCTCGTATTCACCGCGGTAGAGGATGCAGTCGTTGATGCATGCATGTATCTTCAGAACCTCTAAACCTAGAGGGAAGACAACCTTCTTTGCTTCGTACGTACTGGCGGGCAACTCGTTATTCTTTGGAAACATATTCTTCAACATTTTCAGCAAGTTTTCAAATGCCGAGTCAGCTACACCTGCCTGTGCCTTCCATTTCAGCAAATCCAGTGTGCAGCCCAGCTTTTTCAGACCATCATCGCATCCAGGGTACAACGACTTTCTGTGATCCTCTAACATGCGATCCAAATTCTCCCTCTCCTTTTCAGTTTCGCAGCGTCTCCGTGCATCAGCAATGGTCCGACCAAGATCATCAACGGTCTCATCACGTGCCTCTTCTTCACCTTCACCTTCACCTTCCCCTTCACCTTCCCCTTCACCTTCCCCTTCACCTTCCCCTTCACCTTCCCCTTCACCTTCAGCATCCTCCATGAAAGTATCACCGAAATGAGCAAGATAGCTTTCATCGATGAAATCATCCCCTTCTTCATCTTCTTCCATTATAACCCCTCTTTCTCCATGCTTGGTCCAACAATTATAGCTTGGCATGAAACCGTGCCGAAGCAGGTGCAGGTGAACTTCTCTTGAGGAAGAGTAACCCTTCTGATTCTTACAGTCAACACATGGACAGATAACAAAACCCTTCTGCTTGTTCGCATTAGCCACTACGAGGAAATCTTTCAAACCCGTAGTGAACTCGCGGGAGAGTCGGTTACCGTACATCCTGTCACACCCTAGCTAGTCATGCATTAGAGTGTTGCATCATGTTTACTTTTTCATCAGAAACTTGAAATGGGGATGACAGAACCCCCAGTCCCCTCTGAAACCAACTAGGGTTTACTAAAAACTTTTTCAATGAACCTGAAATGCCCTTCTAAAATGCCCATCATTTTTGTCTTGGTTCAGAACCCCTGCCAAAAGTGGTGCACATTTTCCTAGGCCATCTTAGGGTTTTTGAATTAAATCATAAATATTTGAATTTGGGCATTTAAAATTATATAAAATATTTAAATGCTCAAATACCTCCAAACTAAAATGTTTCATGTTGGAAATAATCCAACTATGGACCAGGAGTAATTTGGTGATTTTTGAAGTTGCCTAGGTATTTTATTAAATTCAACAAAGTTGCAGATATATTAAAAAAAGAAAACAGAAACAGAAAAAAAAGGGGAAACTTACCTGGCGCCACCGCAGGCCCACCAGCCAGCCCACCTGGCCGGCCCAGCCCGGCCACCGCTCCAGCGAGCTGCTTGGCTCGCCAGGCAGGCAGCCAAGGTGCTCGGCGGCGGCACCGCAGCTCGCCACGCAGCTGCTCGCCGCCTCGCCGCCTCCCTCGCCCGGCTAACGCCGTGGATCAGCCTCCCTCTCTCCCCCGAACCCCCCAGACACCCCCTCTCCTCTCCAGCTCCTCCCCCTCGCACGCCCCAGCCATGGCCGACGCCATCGCCGCCACCCCCTCGCCGTAGCCACGCCCTCCGTCCACCCCACGCCGTGCCACCGTGTCCAGGAGCTCCGCCGCTGTCCACTTCATCGAGCAGCCGAGCCCCGAGCGCTCGCAACGCCCGAGTCCACCGCACCGACCTCGCCCGAGCTCACCGTCGCCGGAGATCCCCTTCAACGCCGTCGTCGCTCCGGTCCATCTCCGGCCGCACCAAGGACTCCGTCGCACTCACTGTGAGCTTAGCCATCTTCCCCTCCCTTCCGTTCTTGCTCCCGAGCCGTGTAGCAACCTCCCGGAGCTCAACCGCACCCACCGCCGTGGAGCTCGTCGCCGACGTGCTCCCGGTCATCCTCCGGCCACAAACTGGTGTCCATCATGCTCACCGTGTCACGTAGCATCTGGCTAGCCACTCCCCGAGCCTCACCGACCCCTCTAGCGTCAAGTTCGTCTTCGGCCGAACCCCGGTGGCCGCCCAAGTCGTCGCCGGCGCCAACTCCGGCCACCCCGACCTCAACGGACTCCGCCAAGAGCTGCGGTTTGTCCTCAGCTCCCCTCCGGTGGTCCCCGCGGCCCATTTGGTGGCCGAAATGGCCAAAACCACTCCCGCCGCCGCGTCGGGCTCGCCGGCGACTAAACGCCGGCGTCGCTGGTTTTGACTTTGACCACGGGTGGGCCCTGGTTGACTCCCCTGAGTCAATGACAGGTGGGGCCCAGCCCTGTTAATTAAACAGGATTAGTTTTAATTAAGTTTTAATTAAAATAATCACCCTGACATGCGGGACCCACTGTCAGGTTTGACCCAGACCTGTTCCGTTGACCTGCTGACGTCACACTGACGTCAGGCTGACGCAGTAATTGATTTTCTGGATTTATTTTAAATCAGGAAATTCCAGAATATAATTTAAACTTCAAAAATTCATAACTTTTATTCTGTAACTCCAAATTGGACAAATTATATATGAAAAATGATCAGAAAAATCCAATCTATCCATCTGTACTATTTTCATGCATGATCAAACAAGTTAAATTGATGTTTTTAACAGAACAAGGAAAAGCACCTTAAAAGGCCATGTTTGAGTTTGAAATTTGAATCTTTGATTCAAATTTGTTCAAACCCTTTTGGTTTTAGTTGCATTAGCCCAACACACTCATATTGCCATGTTTCATGCATGCATCATATTGTTGCACATTGTTTGGTGATGGTTGTGTATCGGTGTCCTTTGCGACAGGTTCTGCCTCCGAGGAGTACCATGATTACCCTAACGAAGAACCGTATCAGTGCATCGAACCATCAGGCAAGCAACCAACCATTTGATCATATCGATACAATCCCATGTTCTTGCTCCTGCTCTCTTTTACTGCATTAAGACAACGCGTTTCAAACTGCTGTGTGCTACGGTAGTTGAACCCATTTCCTCTGCATGACCTGTCATTGCCACAGTAACTAGATGAAACCCACTAGCATGTGTAGGAGTTGTTTGAGCCATATGTATGTGTTGTTCCTACCTTGCTATGCCTGCTATGCTTAGAGTCGTGTCAGGTCTGGTTCATCTGGGTGATGGGCTAGAGTGAAATGTTTATCTCGGTAATGAGAGTGGTGTGGTGAACACGATTTGGTAAAGGTATCGATGAGAGGCCATGTAGGAGTACATGGTGGGTTGTTTCATTGAAGCCGACCTTAAGCACTGAGATCTGTATGCGTGATTTAAGATACAGCTACTACCATGCATTGGGCCCTGAAATATGACCCCGCTCGACTTCTTATTCACCCTAGCTCTCTGTCCAGGAGTTGCAAGTAGTTTCTGGTGTTTGTAGCCTACTGGAGGCCGTGGACAGCGCTGACCGTAGGGGTGGGCTTTGATGCGGTAGGTACGTGGCACGGTGTACCGAATACCCGTTAGGTATCTCGGGAACCCTGTTCACATCGTTCGGGGCCGTATGGGAAACCTCGGCCGGACTCCCTGCGGATGGAACCTGAATAGGCGATAAACCTGGACTAGAGGCTTAAGTGTTTAGGTAGGTCGTGGTCTACACCCACGTCGGCTTTCGCTTGAAGTCTGCCGAGCACATGTCGTGTGCAGACGCTAAGTGGTGGAAACATGTATGAAGAAGTACACCCCTGCAGGGTTACCATAATCTATTCGAATAGCCGCGTCCGCGGTAAAGGACTACTTGGTTGCCTATACAGTTCATAGACAAGTAAATGGAAACTGTTAAAAGCCTCAAGATAAGTGTGAGTGCCGAGGATGGCTCTTCCGTAGGAAGACGGAGGGGGATCCTCGGTAGTGTATTGAAGTGGTGAGTAGTGGACTCGTGTGCGCAAAACCATTTCAAGTTGGAGTATCGTAGGATAGTCTAGCCAAGAGTCAAAGCTGGCTTGCTGCAATAACTCCACCAACCCTTCTTGATAATATGCATGTATGTAGGATCTGATGTAAGTCTTGCTGAGTACCTTTGTACTCATGTTGCTATAATTTACATTTTTTACAGAAGACGCTGCAACCCCTTCTGATGGGTTCTACGTAGACGTTGACATCAACGAGTAGGCTAAAGACCCAGGTGGTGACCCTGAGCTTGTGAAGGACCACGTAGTATAGTTAGGCTTTCCAAGCCTCTTTTATTTTTCTAGTTGTCTGTACTCAGACAAGTTACTTCCGCTGCTGGTTTGTATGACTGTATGACTTGTATGTTGGGTCGTGAGACCCGTACCTTGTGTATGTTATGTATGGCTCCCTGAGCCTTAAATAAAGTACTTGTGTCGTAGAGTCATGTTGTGATGCTTCGTTGTATTTGCACATATCGAGCATATTGTGTGTATGATTGAAATGCTTGGTATGTGTGGGATCTGACTATCTAGTTGTTTATCTTTAGTAGCCTCTCTTACCGGGAAATATCTCCTAGTGTTACCGCTGAGCCATGGTAGCTTGCTACTGCTCTGGAACACTTAGGCTGGCCGGCATGTGTCCTTCTTCGTTCCTGTGTCTGTCCCTTCGGGGAAATGTCACGCTTTGAGTACCGGAGTCCTGTTAGCCCGCTACAGCCCGGTTTACCGGAGTCCTGCTAGCCCAGTGCTACAGCCCGGACCCACTTGCTGATGACCGACACGTTCGAAGCTGGGTCATGGATGCCTGTCCCTGTAAGTCTGTGCCACTTTGGGTTTACGACTAGTCATGTCAGCCCGGGCTCTTATCATATGGATGCTAGCGACACTATCATATACGTGAGCCAAAAGGCGCTAACGGTCCCGGGCAAAGGTAAGGCGACACCCGTGGAGATACCGTGCGTGAGGCCGCAAAGTGATATGAGGTGTTACCGGCTAGATCGATGTGACATCGAGTCGGGGTCCTGACAGCGTTGGTATCAGAGCAGGACTGCCTGTAGGTTCTCCAAGCCAAACTGGTCGATGTTGAGTCTAGAAATTCTTTAGTTATATGTAGGGGAATTGTTTGTGGGTTGGAACGTAAGGCTCTTTTTACTCCTTTATCTTATGACATTCTGATCTGAGTCAGTCCATTCTTCTACCGGGGGTTAAGGAATTAGGATCTATTCTCTCTATCAGGATCACGTGTTACTAATCAGTAGTACCTTATAAGTTTGATGGATACAAGCCTAGTTCAGTTCTACTACCACATTATGTTGTTAGAATGGATTCAGAACTTTGATATGATGATGTTGAGTGTGTATGAAATCCTTTGTCAAATGTCTCAAAATCCTTCTTGAGCAGTTACAGCTGTTATGCTGCCAAAATTTCGCTAGAAATTCTAATGCCTTTGCATTATGATTGTGCTTTCAGATGGCCACTCGCGACCTCAATCAAGTAGTTCGCCTGACTCGATGCCTAGATGTACCCGGCCATACTGCCAAGTTGGTCAGGGTAATGATTGAGGCTGGATACCGCTGGTATCCTGAGTACACGGTCGAAGAGCAATTCCGAGACTTTAATCAAAGCCAGTATCTCTGCACTGTCAGGATATTTCCATCTTATCCTGGATCCACCGAGCCTCTTCACTGCTCCTATGGTCTCGGGGTTACTATTGAGATGGCTGTGCAGGATGCCGCCTACTCTATGATGACCATTATGCGAGTCAGATCTGGTCTATTTCGGGACTCTGATTTCCGGTATATGCCAGGATCACTTCCGGGAGCACAAGGGTATCTCCAGGCTATCTATGCTGACCCCACTCAGGAGGATTCACGGACTCGCACCACTGCTGAGATGCTCGAGGATAAGGACCGTGAAAATCGGGCCTTAAGGTTAGAGCTCTTCAATACCCGTGCTGACCACTGGGCCACTTTGACTCGGTTCGCACCGGCGGTGCAAGCTGGATTCTCAGATATGCGCGATCTCTATCCTGTGAGATCTGCTCTGCCAGACGTGATGGTTTGGCGTGATGTAGGAGGCATCACCCCACCTCGCGGGCCCCGCAGGCCACCGTCTGTTGGTCCAAGACCCCATCCTAGCCCCTATGGTCCACAAGCTCCGCGAGATCGTCTGTTTCCGGATGATCATGTTGAGCTCCCAGGCTATGGAGGTGACTTCTACGAAGACTACTATGGATCGGTCTGAGTTAGTGGTAGTATCACTAGTTCGCACTAGCTGTGTCGTCTATCGTCCCGCGTGACTCGTGGGATATGACCTAGTTTGTACTCCTTCCGGAGGTGTAGGAAAATAATGTATAGGGGCTTGGAATGCCTCCGATGAGATGTAATCATCTTTCACCGTAATAGTACTTTGTTTGGTCTTGTACTAAACCCTGTATGGTGCGTATGACGATGGAATAAAGAAGCAGTTTCTGTATCTACCATGTCATACGGATGATCATCTTGCATTTCGAGTTATTCCTTACATTTTTACCCTATGTCGGAATTTTGCCATCCTGACTAAATCATTGTCTTGTTTACCTAGGATGGTCAACACGCGCGCTAACCCTGCTTCTCAAGAGCAGGCCGAAGGCAGTGAAGCCAGGGATGCAAATCTGCCTCATCCTCCTTCACTAGCCGAGGTTATGATGGAAGCTGAGAGAAACAAGCGGGAGACCAACCGTTTGTTGGAGCGTATTGAACAGAACACAGCACACCATCAGAGGACTAACATGGTGTCACTCAGTGATTTTATCAAATTACATCCACCCACGTTCCACCACTCCGTCGAGCCTCTCGACGCTGATGACTGGCTTCGCAGTATCTCTCACAAACTGCGTTCCGCGCTGGTAGCGGAGGCTGACAAGGTCACCTTTGCTGCATATCATCTTGAAGGCCCCGCCAGTTTATGGTGGGAGAATTATGGAGCTATGCGCCCGGCGGGCCATGTCACTACTTGGGCTGAGTTCAGTGAGGCTTTCCGTGAACATCACATTCCGGAGGGTCTCATGGACCGTAAACGTGAAGAATTTTGCAGTTTCACCCAAGGCCGACTTTCTGTGGATGCTTACAGCAGGGAGTTTGGTAATCTCGCACGATATGCAACTGAGGAAGTGTCTACTGATGCCAAGAAGCAAGCAAGGTTCCGTAAGGGCCTTAGTCCTGAGCTTCGCCGCGACCTCCGTCTGCATGAGTGCACATCTTTTCAGAAACTTGTCAACAAAGCCATCAGTGCTGAAACTGGTCAGACTGACTATGACGCAACACGCAAGCATGGCCGTGACATGGGTTCCTCATCCGGTGCTGGTCCTCAGAAGCGCCGCGTGTGGGTACCCAACACCGCCCGGCCACCCAGGTTTACACCGAGGCCATCCTTCCAGGCGCCTCGCCCCGTTCAACAGTCTGCTCCAGCCAAGCCCTATGGGGGTCCAACTAACAATGCTCCTCCACGTACCAGTTCCGTGACTTGTTTCAAGTGTGGGGAATCTGGCCACTATATGCGTGAGTGCCCCCAGACCAACCCCAACCAGTCTGCTAAAGCTGTTGGCCGTGGCAAGCCGACAGGAAAAATATTCCACGCCAAGCCGGTCACCGCTTCACGTGGCCATGTCAACTGTATCTCTGCCGAAGAAGCTCAAGAGGATCCCAACGTCGTTCTCGGTACGCTTCTTGTTAATTGCCACCCGGCATCTGTTCTTTTCGATACAGGAGCCTCTCATTCTTTTATATCTGAAAACTATGCTCGCTTGCATAACGTCGCATTCGGTGATATGCCAACCTCCATGGTAATTCAAACTCCGGGATCCAAATGGCAAACTTCTAGAGTAAGCCATGGAAATGAAATCCAAGTCGACAGACTTGTTTTCCTCGCGTCTTTGATAGCCCTTAAATCTTCAGATATTAATATCATTTTGGGTATGGACTGGATGTCAGCTCATCAAGCCAAAATTGATTGCTTCTCTAGGACTGTTCAACTCACTCACCCTTCGGGCAAGATAGTCAATGTCCTAACCCGAATAGCCAAGCGACAATTATATTCTCTTAACGCCAGCCCTTTGCCAGACCTTGAGGACGTGCCGGTAGTCCGTGACTTCCCGGATGTCTTCCCAGAGGAATTGCCAGGTGTTCCACCTGACAGGGATGTTGAGTTCGTAATAGATCTCATCCCCGGAACCGTTCCGATTGCTAGAAGACCTTATAAGATGGCCCCCCTAGAACTAGCCGAGCTTAAGAAACAACTCGATGAGTCCTTGAAAAAGGGTTTCATCCGACCTAGCTCATCTCCGTGGGCTTGCCCCGTCCTATTCGTCAAGAAGAAGGATGGTACGGACCGGATGGTTGTAGATTACCGACCTGTCAATTTGGTCACAATCAAGAACAAATATCCACTTCCCAGGATCAACGACCTGTACGATCAGCTCGCTGGATCCTCAGTCTTCTCCAAGATGGATTTGAGGTTGGGCTACCATCAAATCAAAATCAGAAACAGGGACATTCCTAAAACGGCCTTTGTTACTCCTTATGGCCAATACGAGTACACCGTCATGTCCTTCGGTTTAACCAACGCTCCAGCCACCTTTTCTCGGTTAATGAACTCAATCTTCATGGAATCTTTGGATAAATTCGTCGTAGTTTATCTCGATGATATACTCATCTACTCCAAGAACGAGGAAGAACATGCGGAACATCTAAGGCTAGTGTTGAAGAAACTTCGAGAGCATCGCCTTTATGCCAAATTTTCTAAATGTGAATTATGGCTGTCAGAAGTGACCTATCTGGGTCATGTAATATCTGGTAGAGGTATTGCTGTTAACCCTGAGCGAGTTCAAGCCGTCCTTAACTGGACTCCACCTGAATCGGTCAAGCAAGTTCGGAGCTTTCTGGGCTTAGCGAGCTATTGTCGTCGCTTTGTCGAGAATTTCTCCAAGGTTGCCAAACCTCTAACCGAACTCCTCAAGAAAGATAAGAAGTTCGAGTGGACTCCACAATGTGAGCACAGCTTTCAGGAACTGAAAAGACGCCTGACTTCTGCTCCCGTACTGGTACCGCCAGATTTCTCTAAGGACTTTGTCATCTACTGCGACGCCTCGCGACAAGGACTAGGTTGCATTCTCATGCAAGATCGACACGTAATTGCCTATGCTTCACGGCAATTGCACCCACATGAGGAGAATTATCCTACTCATGATCTAGAGCTTGCAGCCGTAGTCTATGCGCTTAAGACCTGGCGGCATTACCTCCTCGGTAATCGTTGCGAAATATTCACTGATCACCAAAGTCTGAAGTACATCTTCACCCAACCGGATTTGAATCTCAGGCAAAGACGTTGGGTCGAGTTGATCACAGATTTCGACTTAGGAATAACCTACACCCCAGGGAAAGCCAACGTCATGGCTGATGCGCTAAGTCGTAAATCTTATTGTAACAATCTGATGTTACAACAAAGTCAACCGCTTCTCCATGAGGAATTTCGGAAGCTTAACCTTCACATTGTTCCTCAAGGATTTCTTTCCACCTTGGTGGCGAAACCTACTCTTACGGATCAAATTATTGCTGCCCAGAAGCGAGATAAGGGAATATCTAAGATCAAGGAGAACATTGCTAGCGGAGGTGCTAGTTGTTTCTCCACAAATGATCATGGTGTTGTGTACTTTGAGAACCGTCTAGTGGTTCCCAAGAACCAGCATCTACGGCAGTTGATCCTTAAGGAGGCTCATGAATCCCCTCTCACTATTCATCCCGGTAGTACTAAGATGTATCAGGACCTACGCCAGAGGTTCTGGTGGACTAGGATGAAGAGAGAAATTGCTCAGTATATTGCTAATTGCGACGTCTGTCGTCGAGTAAAAGCAGAGCATCAACGGCCTGCTGGCACCCTTGAACCCCTAGCTATTCCTGAATGGAAATGGGATAAAATTGGTATGGATTTCATTACCGGTTTTCCCAGGACCAAGAGAGGGAATGATGCTATCTTTGTCGTTGTCGATCGTCTTTCCAAAGTAGCCCATTTCTTACCTGTTCGTGAGAGTATAACCGCTAGTCAGCTGGCAGACTTATACATCTCGCGAATAGTGTCTCTCCATGGTGTTCCTTTGGAAATTAACTCGGATCGAGGAAGTCTCTTCACCTCTCGATTTTGGGAAAGTTTCCAAAATGCTATGGGAACCCGTCTCTCCTTCAGCACTGCTTTCCACCCTCAGTCGAGTGGTCAAGTGGAACGCGTCAATCAGATTCTAGAAGACATGCTTCGAGCCTCTGTTATCTCATTCGGAATGGACTGGGAGAAGTGCCTTCCATTTGCCGAATTCGCTTACAACAACAGTTATCAATCTAGCTTGGGTAAAGCCCCTTTTGAAGTTCTCTATGGACGACGGTGTCGAACACCCCTTAACTGGTCAGAGACCGGGGAAAGACAATTCTTTGGCCCGGATATGATTCAGGAAGCGGAAGAACAAGTTCGCATCGTTCGCGAAAAGTTGAAAACAGCCCAATCCCGTCAAAAGAGTCAATATGACCGAAAGCATAAGGCTATGACTTTCGAGGTTGACGAGAAGGCTTATCTTCGGGTCACCCCTCTGAAGGGAACCCATCGTTTCGGTATCAAAGGCAAATTGGCTCCTCGCTACATTGGACCTTTTCGCATTCTCGCCAAACGAGGAGAAGTTGCCTACCAGTTGGAACTACCTCCGCACCTCTCCAGAGTCCACGATGTCTTCCACGTTTCCCAACTCAGGCGTTGCTTCTCGGATCCTATCCGTGGAGTGGACCACGAAACGCTTGATCTCCAAGATAATCTTACTTATCGAGAGTACCCCGTTCGTATCCTCGATCAGGCCGAACGTATCACTCGACGTCATAATATCAAGTTTCTCAAGGTTCAATGGTCGCACCATTCTGAGGATGAAGCAACTTGGGAAAGGGAGGATCGTCTTCGACTCGAGTACCCCGCCTTCTTTCCGGAGGAACCCAAATCTCGGGACGAGATTCTTTTGAGTGGGGGTGAGTTGTCACACCCTAGCTAGTCATGCATTAGAGTGTTGCATCATGTTTACTTTTTCATCAGAAACTTGAAATGGGGATGACAGAACCCCCAGTCCCCTCTGAAACCAACTAGGGTTTACTAAAAACTTTTTCAATGAACCTGAAATGCCCTTCTAAAATGCCCATCATTTTTGTCTTGGTTCAGAACCCCTGCCAAAAGTGGTGCACATTTTCCTAGGCCATCTTAGGGTTTTTGAATTAAATCATAAATATTTGAATTTGGGCATTTAAAATTATATAAAATATTTAAATGCTCAAATACCTCCAAACTAAAATGTTTCATGTTGGAAATAATCCAACTATGGACCAGGAGTAATTTGGTGATTTTTGAAGTTGCCTAGGTATTTTATTAAATTCAACAAAGTTGCAGATATATTAAAAAAAGAAAACAGAAACAGAAAAAAAAGGGGAAACTTACCTGGCGCCACCGCAGGCCCACCAGCCAGCCCACCTGGCCGGCCCAGCCCGGCCACCGCTCCAGCGAGCTGCTTGGCTCGCCAGGCAGGCAGCCAAGGTGCTCGGCGGCGGCACCGCAGCTCGCCACGCAGCTGCTCGCCGCCTCGCCGCCTCCCTCGCCCGGCTAACGCCGTGGATCAGCCTCCCTCTCTCCCCCGAACCCCCCAGACACCCCCTCTCCTCTCCAGCTCCTCCCCCTCGCACGCCCCAGCCATGGCCGACGCCATCGCCGCCACCCCCTCGCCGTAGCCACGCCCTCCGTCCACCCCACGCCGTGCCACCGTGTCCAGGAGCTCCGCCGCTGTCCACTTCATCGAGCAGCCGAGCCCCGAGCGCTCGCAACGCCCGAGTCCACCGCACCGACCTCGCCCGAGCTCACCGTCGCCGGAGATCCCCTTCAACGCCGTCGTCGCTCCGGTCCATCTCCGGCCGCACCAAGGACTCCGTCGCACTCACTGTGAGCTTAGCCATCTTCCCCTCCCTTCCGTTCTTGCTCCCGAGCCGTGTAGCAACCTCCCGGAGCTCAACCGCTCCCACCGCCGTGGAGCTCGTCGCTGACGTGCTCCCGGTCATCCTCCGGCCACAAACTGGTGTCCATCATGCTCACCGTGTCACGTAGCATCTGGCTAGCCACTCCCCGAGCCTCACCGACCCCTCTAGCGTCAAGTTCGTCTTCGGCCGAACCCCGGTGGCCGCCCAAGTCGTCGCCGGCGCCAACTCCGGCCACCCCGACCTCAACGGACTCCGCCAAGAGCTGCGGTTTGTCCTCAGCTCCCCTCCGGTGGTCCCCGCGGCCCATTTGGTGGCCGAAATGGCCAAAACCACTCCCGCCGCCGCGTCGGGCTCGCCGGCGGCTAAACGCCGGCGTCGCTGGTTTTGACTTTGACCACGGGTGGGCCCTGGTTGACTCCCCTGAGTCAATGACAGGTGGGGCCCAACCCTGTTAATTAAACAGGATTAGTTTTAATTAAGTTTTAATTAAAATAATCACCCTGACATGCGGGACCCACTGTCAGGTTTGACCCAGACCTGTTCCGTTGACCTGCTGACGTCACACTGACGTCAGGCTGACGCAGTAATTGATTTTCTGGATTTATTTTAAATCAGGAAATTCCAGAATATAATTTAAACTTCAAAAATTCATAACTTTTATTCTGTAACTCCAAATTGGACAAATTATATATGAAAAATGATCAGAAAAATCCAATCTATCCATCTGTACTATTTTCATGCATGATCAAACAAGTTAAATTGATGTTTTTAACAGAACAAGGAAAAGCACCTTAAAAGGCCATGTTTGAGTTTGAAATTTGAATCTTTGATTCAAATTTGTTCAAACCCTTTTGGTTTTAGTTGCATTAGCCCAACACACTCATATTGCCATGTTTCATGCATGCATCATATTGTTGCACATTGTTTGGTGATGGTTGTGTATCGGTGTCCTTTGCGACAGGTTCTGCCTCCGAGGAGTACCATGATTACCCTAACGAAGAACCGTATCAGTGCATCGAACCATCAGGCAAGCAACCAACCATTTTATCATATCGATACAATCCCATGTTCTCGCTCCTGCTCTCTTTTACTGCATTAAGACAACGCGTTTCAAACTGTTGTGTGCTACGGTAGTTGAACCCATTTCCTCTGCATGACCTGTCATTGCCACAGTAACTAGATGAAACCCACTAGCATGTGTAGGAGTTGTTTGAGCCATATGTATGTGTTGTTCCTACCTTGCTATGCCTGCTATGCTTAGAGTCGTGTCAGGTCTGGTTCATCTGGGTGATGGGCTAGAGTGAAATGTTTATCTCGGTAATGAGAGTGGTGTGGTGAACACGATTTGGTAAAGGTATCGATGAGAGGCCATGTAGGAGTACATGGTGGGTTGTTTCATTGAAGCCGACCTTAAGCACTGAGATCTGTATGCGTGATTTAAGATACAGCTACTACCATGCATTGGGCCCTGAAATATGACCCCGCTCGACTTCTTATTCACCCTAGCTCTCTGTCCAGGAGTTGCAAGTAGTTTCTGGTGTTTGTAGCCTACTGGAGGCCGTGGACAGCGCTGACCGTAGGGGTGGGCTGTGATGCGGTAGGTACGTGGCACGGTGTACCGAATACCCGTTAGATATCTCGGGAACCCTGTTCACATCGTTCGGGGCCGTATGGGAAACCTCGGCCGGACTCCCTGCGGATGGAACCTGAATAGGCGATAAACCTGGACTAGAGGCTTAAGTGTTTAGGTAGGTCGTGGTCTACACCCACGTCGGCTTTCGCTTGAAGTCTGCCGAGCACATGTCGTGTGCAGACGCTAAGTGGTGGAAACATGTATGAAGAAGTACACCCCTGTAGGGTTACCATAATCTATTCGAATAGCCGCGTCCGCGGTAAAGGACTACTTGGTTGCCTATACAGTTCATAGACAAGTAAATGGAAACTGTTAAAAGCCTCAAGATAAGTGTGAGTGCCGAGGATGGCTCTTCCGTAGGAAGACGGAGGGGGATCCTCGGTAGTGTATTGAAGTGGTGAGTAGTGGACTCATGTGCGCAAAACCATTTCAAGTTGGAGTATCGTAGGATAGTCTAGCCAAGAGTCAAAGCTGGCTTGCTGCAATAACTCCACCAACCCTTCTTGATAATATGCATGTATGTAGGATCTGATGTAAGTCTTGCTGAGTACCTTTGTACTCATGTTGCTATAATTTACATTTTTTACAGAAGACGCTGCAACCCCTTCTGATGGGTTCTACGTAGACGTTGACATCAACGAGTAGGCTAAAGACCCAGGTGGTGACCCTGAGCTTGTGAAGGACCACGTAGTATAGTTAGGCTTTCCAAGCCTCTTTTATTTTTCTAGTTGTCTGTACTCAGACAAGTTACTTCCGCTGCTGGTTTGTATGACTGTATGACTTGTATGTTGGGTCGTGAGACCCGTACCTTGTGTATGTTATGTATGGCTCCCTGAGCCTTAAATAAAGTACTTGTGTCGTAGAGTCATGTTGTGATGCTTCGTTGTATTTGCACATATCGAGCATATTGTGTGTATGATTGAAATGCTTGGTATGTGTGGGATCTGACTATCTAGTTGTTTATCTTTAGTAGCCTCTCTTACCGGGAAATGTCTCCTAGTGTTACCGCTGAGCCATGGTAGCTTGCTACTGCTCTGGAACACTTAGGCTGGCCGGCATGTGTCCTTCTTCGTTCCTGTGTCTGTCCCTTCGGGGAAATGTCACGCTTTGAGTACCGGAGTCCTGTTAGCCCGCTACAGCCCGGTTTACCGGAGTCCTGCTAGCCCAGTGCTACAGCCCGGACCCACTTGCTGATGACCGACACGTTCGAAGCTGGGTCATGGATGCCTGTCCCTGTAAGTCTGTGCCACTTTGGGTTTACGACTAGTCATGTCAGCCCGGGCTCTTATCATATGGATGCTAGCGACACTATCATATACGTGAGCCAAAAGGCGCTAACGGTCCCGGGCAAAGGTAAGGCGACACCCGTGGAGATACCGTGCGTGAGGCCGCAAAGTGATACGAGGTGTTACCGGCTAGATCGATGTGACATCGAGTCGGGGTCCTGACACATCCATTGCCGATTCATCTGCATTATTATAATATTAAATATATAATTAACCATCATGCATTTGTTAAAGTAACTAGCTATAAACAATAGAAATTAAACAATGAACAACACACATGCATATTTTATCAATGAGTCACATGCATGAAAGGTTCAAGTTGCTAACCGCGATCGAGGAGGAACCTCAAGTGTGGCTCCAACACTTCATATCATGTTTGTTTCACGCTGTTGGGCATTTCATCAAACACCTTGTGTGCATAAGAGGAACCAAAAGCAAACCTACACCCCCTTGTGAAGAGAAGTGGCACCAAATGGCTAAGTGAGTGCGCTGAACTGGTATATATAGGGGAGGAGCTTTAGTCGCGGTTGGCCAGGCCAACCGCGACTAAAGGCCTTTGGGCACCTTTAGTCGCGGTTGGCCTGGCCAACCGCGACTAAAGCCCCTCACGTGCACCAGCTGGCCACCGAGCGCCCTGGCCCAAGCCTTTGGTCGCGGTTCGTCTGCCGAACCGCGACTAAAGACTTCACTAGTCGCGGTTCCTACAGTTTCGCGACTAATGGGGCTGGACGGAAGCCTCTTTTTCTACCAGTGGATTTTGCTTGTGCATCTCATTCCTAAGCCAACTTATGACAAAAAAAGGTCCACCATACCTTCCTGTGCATGGTGAGAACTCACTCCATGTAAAAAGTCATTGTCATTCCAATCTTTTTGTTGCCAAAGTTTCTGAGGTTTGGGAAGGGTGATTTCTACTCGCTTTTTATTGGTGGCCCATGAAAAGATAAATAAAAGTGTGATACTAAAAAGTTTTAAGTGCGGAAGACAAATAAAAATAAGTTTTAAAGTTTGTCACTTTCACAAAATTAAGTGCATGCCAATTATTGCTTCCCTCTATGAAGGGATTGTCTTTTATTATTATGTTGAGTCAATAATAATCTCTATAGCACTAACTCAATAAAAACCTAGAGATCATTCTTAGTGCAACATGCATTTTGTAGCAATTGAAGATTAGTATAGTGGGTGTGTGTTTCCTTCACTTGTAAATGATATGCCTAGTCACCACCTTGATAACATTGATGTTTATGAAATTCTTTATGTTTGCAAGAGCAGTCTCGTAAATTTATGAGATACACAATTACCATTCTCTACCATGATTTACACCAATCTAGTTTTGCCCCATGATTCTTAGATGATTGAAATTTTATCTAGAGATTATCATGACTCGAAGTCCTCACACCTTGCCTGCATATTATTATATGATTGTTATCTCCAAAGCATATAATTATTAAATCTTTATACATGGGCTAAGAAAGTGTTGATAAAAGTATATCTTATTACTCACTTTGTCACAAGCAATAAATTAAGCTTGGGGGAGCTGATACGTCTCAAAAGCATCTACTTTTAAAAGAGCTTTCTCCTAACTATCGGAAAAGCCTAGCAGTAGCTTAGGTCTAAGGGCTATCAGTAGCGCGGGGCACCGCGCTACTGATACGGCGCAATAGCTAACGCTTAGCAGCAGCACGTTTCTGCCCGCGCTACTGCTATAGCTACTTAGTAGTAGTGCTGTCCATACCAGCGCTACTGCTAAGTGGCTTAGCAGTAGTGTTTTCCTGTTCAGTGCTAAAGAGCGCTACTACTATATTTTCACATATCTTTTTTTTGCTATGTATTTGCAATGTTTTTGTACAGATTTTATACAGTATTGTAATCGTATCATAAACTGGCAATATGCTCATAATATCATACACATAATAGTCTCATCATATCATCCAACACAAATCATGTCGTCACATCATAATCATGATATAGCTATACAAGTTACATGGCATGTCTAATCATACATAATGTAGTACTTCTTGAGGCACCGGTTCATATCTCTCTCTCTCACTAGCATGAGCTTAAACTAACTATTTTTTGCTTCGGCTCTGCTATTGAACCCTCTTTGGCTGCCGCTCGGAAACCGGTACACCTGGGCCTGACACTCCGGCCACTCGTCGTATACTCCTGGCGTAGCACTTCTTTTCCATCGATGATCTATGTACCTGTATCGTCACATCAAGTCGATAATGTGCAACATATATAGTTGAGCAACAGAAAGAGATAGACTTGGCAAAAATAGAAGCAACATATCATAGGCATAAATAGCAAAGTTCATCGTACCCAAAATTCCCTAACTATAGTGAACTTCGCAAGTTGAGGAGGACGGTTTAGTTACATCACAAATAAAGTTTCGTCGTGCATAACTCAAAGTTTTGTCATAGAGAAAGTATGGACTAAACAGACACTTTGTCATATATCGTCAATCACTCCAACATGTCGTTCCATCCATCCAAGTCAGGGAGATATTCCCCTGGCGCAGTGAAAGGCTTCAAGTCGAGACGCTGAGCCGATACGCGTGTTCAGATGTCTTCCCGCGACATTTGCCCTTCTTCGTAGAACATCCCAATTTTTTCGATGACTTCCTTCATGATGACTTGGGCAAGTTCACGGTGGATGTCATAGAACTCAGCTTGAAGTCGATGATCTAGGATATCTCCTAGGTTCTTTGCCCATTGCAAAATATGGGCATCGCCGGATCTAGGTGACATGCGAAGGTTCTGCTGATCCCGTTTGTACTCCAGCATGTGGTGGAGGACATAGAATCCATCACTGAGAGTACCACTCGGTTGCTTTGATGCAGCAGAAGTCGGTCTTATGGCCGAAGGTGGGCGCGCGGTTCCTTATCTTCTTGAGCGTGATCTCTCCACCCGTAGGCCATAGGTAAAGATAGTACTATCGAGAACAGACTTGATGTGGGTGAAATCCTCTTTCTTCATGTTCTTAGACGAGTCCAAGTAAAGAGCGTGGGAGAATCGAGGGTAAAGGATGATGAGGACGGCGCGCCCGTCGCTGCACAAAATAAGTACACCTCAAATTAGCCTCCACGCGTGCAAATGAATGATTGAAATGGAAGGAAGGATATCCGTGCAAATGACTTACCTGGGATGATAAGGCACGAGAATCGTCTCCTTGTCCTTATTGCCGACCATGAAATCGGTGATGTAGTTACTCGTGTATTCACGGTGCTTTAGGCAGACTGCCAAGAAGCCCTCGTGCATGAAGTACGGGTCAGCTACACAAATATAAGGTATTTCCTCAATCCTGATGATGTAGTTCATGTAGAAGGCAAAAAGGCGTACAAACGTAAAATCTTGCTTTTTCAAGTGAAACATGTCGACGATGCAATCGAATCGAAGGAAGAACTTCTCCGTGGGGAATGTGTCAACGTACAACCTTTGCTGCGGCATGTTAACCACGTAGATCAGGTATCCTTGATTTTTTTAGGCGATCAGGCTTTTCTCCCTCTGGAACACATTGTCATGAAGTCTCCTTAAATCGCTGTATATGGCCTCTACCGCTACCTCAGGTAGGATCGGATCACTGGCGATATGACATTTTACCGCACCGGGGATAGGTATATGGTCTTGAACCCGAGGCTGCTGAGGCGGCTGGATCATAGAAGCAACTTTGTTGCCTTTCCTCGATCTCTTCCTATGATTCTTTGCTACTGGAATTGAGCCTATAATACGTTCATCCTCCGGCAACTCGGGCACCAACTCATCATGCTCAAACCCTGAGTATTCATACTGTTGAGCCATAAATTCTCCATCGTCAGAGGCGCCGGTATTGAGATACTATAGAAGGTCATCATCATCCTCGTCGATGGCATCATGCATTGCTTCTTCGACGGTGGCGACGTTGATACGTCTCCAACGTATCTATAATTTTTGATTGCTCCATGCTACTTTATCTACTGTTTGGACTATATTGGGCTTTATTTTCCACTTTTATATTATTTTTGGGACTAACCTATTAACTGGAGGCCCAGCCCAGAATTGCTGTTTTTTTGCCTTTTTCAGTATTTCGAAGAAACAGAATATCAAACGGACTCCAAATAGAATGAAACCTTCAGGATCGTGATTTTCCAACCGAACGTGATCCAGGATACTTGGACCCTACTCCAAGAAGTGCTAGAGGCGGTCACGAGGGTGGAGGGCGCCCCCCTGGGCGCGCCCCCTACCTTGTGGGCCCCTCGATGCTCCACCGACGTACTCCTTCCTCCTGTATATACCTACGTATCCCCGAACGATCAGAACAGGATCCAAAAACCTAATTCCACCGCCGCAACCTTCTGTATCCACGAGATCCCATCTTGGGGCCTGTTCCGGAGCTCCGTTGGAGGGGGCATCCACCACGGAGGGCTTCTACATCATCACCATAGCCCCTTCGATGAAGTGTGAGTAGTTTACTTCAGACCTTCGGGTCCATAGCTAGTAGCTAGATGGCTTCTTCTCTCTTTTTGGATCTCAATACAAAGTTCTCCCCCTCTCTCATGGAGATCTATTCGATGTAATCTTCTTTTTGCGGTGTGTTTGTTGAAACCAATGAATTGTGGGTTTATAATCCAGTATTATCTATGGAAAATATATGATTCTTCTCTGAATTCTTTTATGTATGATTGAGTTATCTTTGCAAGTCTCTTCGAATTATCCTTTTTGGTTTGGCCAACTAGATTGGTAGTTCTTGCAATGGGAGAAGTGCTTAGCTTTGGGTTCAATCTTGCGGTGTCCTTACCCACTACAAGAAATTTGTTCATTATTGACCCTCCATTTTGGTCACTGAATCGTCATTATTCATGTTCTTTGACCTTGTTTTGACCAAATTCAAAAGGTCAACAGTTGGCCGTCAAGAACGAACAAACATGACCTTTCTAAAATTTTGGTCAAAGATCTATATTGACCAAAATTTTGGTTTGGTCATTACCCATTTCTCTGAGCCATGTAGGATCTGATGTGGCTGAGCTGACGTGGCATTGCTAGTGACCAAATGGAATCATCATAAATTTCACAGCCCAGTCCACCAATATAGCCTACATAGGCCCGGCCCAATACATATTTTATTATAAAAAATGTCTGATCTATTTGGGATGATGCATTATTTTGTCAGCAGCATGCATATCTCAAGATAGGCCCATTAAAAAACAAGTACAACAAAATACAATATTGCAGATAAACTAGACATTTCATTTCAGTAGCACATCACATGAAATACAATACATCATCCATCGACTCCTCTACACACCAAGGTTCAAGGCCCAACAAGTGCACAGCAAAATGATTCTAAAAGTGTACAGAAAAATAGTTCTACATGTGCAAGTGCACAACAAAAAGATCCAACAAGTGCACAAGCGCACAGCAACATAGTTGTAGAAAGATTGGATGAGAAGCACAAGTTTTAAGTTATCACACATAACAACAATGAGAAACGAAGCTTCTTGTGCCCTCCTTCTACCCTCCGCTTCTTCTGAGTGATTCAGATAATCCTGGTAATAGGAATAATCAAACATAAGAAAGCATATAAAATATGATAAAACGAAAGACAAATGGTGGTTTTACATTCAACAATGAGACTTAAAAGTTCACATCAATGAACAGAAACACAAGACTTTAAGACATACTCCCATAGAAATTTCAGGACTTGCAAGATTATTCGTCTGTTAGCTCTCAACACTCAGTGCAAAAAAAGCTCACATCAATAACTTACAAGATCAAGATATGTGAATCGTGTAACTTTAACACAGTATAATAAACAACACAGCCATGAGCAGTACAACACAACACAGCTCATAAACAACCAAAACAAACTGATTGCAAACTATAAGTTAACCTCAAAGCAAACAACACATGCACACAAAGTATACATGGTGGAAACACAACCTCATATGTAGAATTTAACATAATTCATATGTAGAACCAATCAGAACCATTTCTTGCAGTGATCTCAACCTTTCTTATTGAACAGGAAATAGTTACAGAAATAAACTAAATAATCTTCTCTGAAGAGTCCCAACAATTTGCATTAACTATTAACATGGTTGCAAAACTTCAGTAGTAAAGAGGGTACCATATTTCTGTTGTCTTTACTTGACTGGAATTACAACATGAAGCACATGAACAAATCATATGAACAACCCCATAAACGCTCACTTGAATCTTGTTTATACTTTTCTTGTAGAACAACATGTGCGGGAAGAGCATTACCTTGATGGTTCTCAATCGAAGCATACAACCTGGACAATATAGACTAAATCTGGAGAAAAAAATATTACTTGTCCACAAGGGTAAGATTGACCTACACATTGCCAAACAACCCTTGCAGTCACTTGGTTCAGATCTTCCCTATGAGGTGATGAGCATTCCGCTGCAGCAAACAAATAGAATTAAATTCAAAATATAACCACTTTTATGGAGACTACTACAAGGCAAGTTTAGCTAATAGGACTTCTATAGCATGCAAGATGTTTCTTAGATCAACAAAAACAAGAACAACAGCTATGACAGCGAACCTTTGAGCAACATATAATGAGTAGGGTATTCAAAGAAGGTCATATCTTCCACACAAAACTGATCAAAACAAGAAACATTCTAGTCTACTAATTTATTACTGAATCACGTAGCATCATAGGAGAAAACAATGATTCAAGTTTAATTAAGACATACATTATTTGCTAAGGAAAAGTAAGTCACAACAAAAAGCATTTTGACTTCCATTTATTTGCACACGCAAAATCATCAGGTGCTCATAGTTCAGATCAGGTAAGGTGATTTTGTAGCTCCCCACTGTTGCTGGCCTAACGAGACTTGTCCTCCAGCATAACAACATATTTGAAATCTCCATTATAGTAAATAAATGAGAGGACAGTGCATAAGTCACATCATATTATACAAGCAAGCTAAATCTAGGGTTTGCGGTCGGTGGAGTATATACATACACATAGAGGAGGGTGGAGTTGTGGAAGTAAAACATACTTGCCACCGCGGTAGAGTGAGGTTCCATGGAGCAGGTAGTGGAAGGCCGCCGCCACCCAACACCCACTGACGCCCAAGCCTTCTTTCTTCTCATCCTCTTCCTCTGCCCAATATGGCACTCCTGCCATTGCTGCGTAAAAGAAAAAAAATGATGGTAAGGCTCAAAAAGCAGATCAAGGAAACTAACATGATAGAGCATCAAATACTAATGCATAGATAAGCCTCTATACAACGAGCCGCATAATAAAAAAACGGCAGCCGATAATAACCGACTACAGGTTCATGCACATGTACCACAAAAAATCTCCTTATATTATTTACCTCAAGAATTCCATGTAGATGTTAGACATGCTTGAAAAGAAACCTAGCTTCAAGAGAAAAATAAATCTACAATCTTAGGATAATCAAGACAATCTTGGTATAACAAGAATCTGGCAACAAGCAACAAATCAGGCGACATACAGATAAAAGAATTAACTATTGTAATTTCAGCTAATAACCAGTTCTAAAAATTCTACTTAAGAAGATGCTGCTAACAATGGAGAAATTGTGAACAATCTGTAGCAAGTAAGTTTACCCATAGAGGCAAACAGGAGGGCGATGGTTGCATAGATACAAATCCATGAAGTGGCAGCCAAATTGACCAATCTGGACCTCATCTTCTCTCTCTGTTTGGCCATAACTAACTAAATAAAAAACTGGACTTGTTCATACAAATCCCTCTTGAATTCCTTGAGGCAACCAGGATTTGCATCAAATATTCCTTAACTTAGCATCATTAGTGAGCAGAGGTAGAGAGGGAGGGATATGCTACCTACCGCAGTGGGTCGTCGTGGCCGTGCTTGAGATCGGGAAGGATCTCTTGGTCGCCCTAGCAGCAGACCCCTCCCGCCCCTCCTCCTTGAGCAGAGCATGGCCGGTGGCTAGATGCGCCACTCCTCCTCCTCCTCGAGCAGGGCAAGGCCTTGTGCCTCCTGCCGTCGTCGCTGTCTCCACACCATGGTGGCCTGCAGTAAAGGGGCGGATAGGAGGAGAAGGTGAGATGAGGAGGAGAGGGTGGATCTAGGCAAGGAAGGATGGGAAGGGGCTACCTGGGCAATGCCGGTGACGGATCTCGCGAGCTTAGGCCTCACCATCGCCGGTTGTGGCGGGTTCCGACTAAGAAACCCTAGCAGTGGGCGAGGTTGCGGGCCTTGAGGCGCGGATCTGAACGGAGGGGGGGGGGAGGTGCGGATCTTGGGGAGCTCAGGGTCGTGCTGTGCGTAGCCTGAGCTCGCCGGAACCGGCCGGCATGGTTGGTGGCGGCAGCGAGGAGATCATAGGTTGGGAAGGAAAGGTTCGCACGAGAGAGGGAGGGAGAGATTGGTGCGGTGGGCTTCTCTTTTTTTCTCCTTTTCTTTAGATGGATGGATGGATGAGTGGACGGTGGGAGTGCTGGGAATGAATGGCAGGATGTTTGCCATGTCATCAATCCATGGCACAAATGATTCCATCAATGAGAATTAAGCATATGCAAATTGTGTGTTTTTCCTTTCGTTTCTTTTATATTTTTTTATCCTCCAATTTCAGGTAAACATTCAACATATTTCAGGATGGGCCTCAGGGAGACGAGCTCGCCGCCGGTGGGGTTGGGATTGGGGGAGAGGGAGGCGGTCGGCGGCGGTGGTGGGTGGGGATGGCGGCGGTGGCGGAGACTAGGTCGCGACAAGGGAGAGGACGGCGCGGCAGCATCGATTGGATCTGGAGAAGGAAAGGGTGGGTGGGTAGGTGGGTTAAGGTTTTGGTCTTTCAGGAGAAGATCCACCGTTGGATGGGCGCGTGATGGATGGCTCAGATCGTGTCCAACTTGGTGATCTGCGTGGACATGGTTCCTCGCTTCTCATTGGTTGGCTGGCTCACGCTCAAATATCCAAAATTTGGACCCAAATTTCTGAAAAAAATATTAAATGCCTACAAATCTATGTTGCAAAATTGAACCAAATCAAGAGAGTTTGTTCAAATGATCTCATATTTTGCACAAGGGTGCATCTTGAAATGGCAAATAAGGTTGCCTAAGGGAGTTTTCATTTTCTTTGCACGGAAAATTCATTTTCCATTTTCCGAGTGCCCGAAATTAGTTTTTTTTGTGAAGGACCTACCATATATTTGTTGCAAAATTGGACCAAATCAATTTTATAAAAAACTATGCCATATTTAATGCACAATTGACCAAATGGTTGGGTGTAAAAAGTTTTTGATCCACCTCTGGTGAAAAAGACAAATTTCCACCGATTCAGTTGGAAGCGGGTCAAATTTGAATTGCAGGTGCCTCTTATTTTCTCTTTATTTTTTCCAAAAATCATTTCTAGGTACATAAGTATCTATTTAATCAGAGAAACATCAAAAGTTTTCCAAGATTCAAGCACTAGCTAGGAACGGTCAAGCCTGCCGTTTTGACCGCATTTTGAAACAGGCATAAAAAATTCAAAAAAAAATCAAAAAATTGGAAAACCTTCGCATTGTGTCATTATATATGACCAAGTTTCCAGGAAAAATAATAAACTTGTAATACAGAAATTATTTTAAAAAAGTGTTCTCAGAAATGAGCTATCAAGTGTGAAGATTCATGGCTTTCAAGCCAAATGATCAATCTTATGGCCACATTCATGGCATAGTTTGTTCAAATGATCTCATATTGTGCACAAGGGTGCATCTTGGAATTCCAAACAATGTTGCCTAAGGGAGTTTTCATTTTCTTTGGATGAAAAATTCATTTTCCATTTTTTCGAGGGCCCAAAATGAGTTTTTTTGTGAAGGTTCTACCATATATTTGTTGCAAAATTGGACCTAACCAATTTTATTAAATACTAGGCCATATTTAATGCACAATTGACCAAATGGTTGTGTGTAAAATGTTTTAATCCACCTCTGGTGAAAAAGACAAATTCCCGCTGATTTAGTTGGAAGCGGGTCAAATTTGAACTACAAGTGCCTCACAGTTTGCTCTTTATTTTTTCCAAAAATCATTTCTAGGTAAATAAGTATCTATTTAATAAGAGAAACACCAAAAAAAATTCCAAGATTCAACCACTAGATAGGAACGGTCAAGCCCGCCGTTTTGACCGCATTTTGAAACAGGCATAAAAATTTCAAAAAAAACAAAAAATTGGAAAACCTTCGCATTGTGTCATTATATGTGACCAAGTTTCCAGGAAAAATAATAAACCTCTAATACGGTAATTATTTTAAAAAAGTGTTCTCAGAAATGAGCTATCAAATGTGAAGATTCATGGCTTTCAAGCCAAATGATCAATCTTATGGCTACATTCATGGCATAGTTTGTTCAAATGATCTAATATTGTGCACAAGGGTGCATCTTGGAATTCCAAACAATGTTGCCTAAGGGAGTTTTCATTTTCTTTGGACGAAAAATTCATTTTCCATTTTTTCGAGGGCCCAAAATGAGTTTTTTTGTGAAGGATCTACCATATATTTGTTGCAAAATTGGACCTAACCAAATTTATTAAATACTAGGTCATATTTAATGCACAATTGACAAAATGGTTGGGTGTCAAAAGTTTTAATCCACCACTGGTGAAAAAGTCAAATTCCCGCTGATTTAGCTGGAAGCGGGTCAAATTTGAACTGCAGGTGCCTCATAGTTTGCTCTTTATTTTTTCCAAAAGTCATTTCTAGGTAAAAAAAATCTATTTAATCAAAAATACATGGTTTGATGGCGAGACATCGAGGTTTGGATGGTGGCTGAGGGCCCCAACTCTAGAGCGCATAAGCTCGCATGTCCGCCGCATGGTCACCGCGTGACCGTGGCGTTGCCATGCGTTCTGGGCGGCCTAGGCATGTCTACTGGGTTGTTCACTCCCCAGGTAGATGCTAGGAAGAAAATTATAACATAAGATTCTCATGAGGAGACTGATCGATGCTCAAACATGAATAAGCAGCCAAGTGTTTGATTTGCGGTATGGCAAATGCACATGGCTAATAGGCGTGAGTTTTGGCTGAGGATGACCAGTTACTAAGAAGACCATCTTCACAAATTTTCACCTCAAAAGGAGGAGCCTAGGTGGTACTTGCTTTACAAAGTACCACATTGGACATAAATACGAATGATGAAGCTGGGCTCAAAATAATGAATGGATCGCGCTGGCATTTGGTGGAGGATGGTTATTTGGGCATAGGAAAGCACTGTAGAAAATGGATACCATTTGGACATGCCAAAGTGGTACTTCCTTCACAAAGTGCTGCTTTGAACAGAATAGGAAAATGAATATTTTCAAATTATTTTTGAACTAGGCAAGGAATGTTTTTGACATATTTGATGAAGATATGATCCAAAATATTTATGAGAATTTTTTGGGAATTTTTGGAATAACAGAAATATAGGTTGCTTCACAACCTAGGGCAAAAACTGCCACATGGACATGACACATAGGCAAAACTGATGAGATGGCGCCTAGTCATCACAACCCACCACAATCTACAAGGCTATGACCATCTATATTGGTCATTAACAACTAGAAATAAGGCAGTGGACTAGCACTGTTTGCTTTGTGACCATTTCGTGTAAGGAAATTACGACCTTTCTGACCAAAATGGTCACAATGGTTTAGGGTTTGGAGCCCCCCGAACAGCTTTTGACCAATTGGTCTGAAATGGTCATAGATCTATTACCAATTCTTCCAGGGTCACTGACAGAAGGTCACTAGTTGACATATTTCTTGTAGTGACCCCAGTGACAGAAAGGGTTGCAAGGCACGTATTATATTGTTGCCATCGAGGATAACAAGATGGGGTTTTTTTATCATATTGAATGAATTTATCCTCTACATCATGTCATCTTGCTTAAGGCGTTACTCTGTTTTAACTTAATACTCTAGATGCATGTTGGATAGCGGTCGATGAGTGGAGTAATAGTAGTAGATGCAGAATCGTTTCGATCTACTTGTCTTGGACATGATGCCTATATACATGATCATTGCCTAGATATACTCATAACTATGCTCAATTTTGTCAATTGCTTAATAGTAATTTGTTCACCCACCGTCGAATACTTATGCTCTTGAGAGAAGCCACTAGTGAAACCTATGGCCCCCGGGTCTATTCTCATCATATGAATCTCTATCACTTTATTTACTTGCTTTGCTTTTACTTTTTTTATTTGCATCTATCTATCAAAAATACCAAAAATATTATCTATCAGATCTCACTCTCGTAAGTGACCGTGAAGGGATTGACAACCCCTAAGCGTTGGTTGCGAGTTGTTATCGTTTTGTGTAGGTACGAGGGACTTGTGCGTGGTCTCCTACTGGATTGATACCTTGGTTCTCAAAAACAGAGGGAAATACTTATGCTACTTTGCTGCATCATCCTCGACTCTTCGGGGAAATCGAATGCAGTGCTCAAGAGGTAGCAAGAAGAATTTCTGGCGCCGTTGCCGGGGAGGCTCACGCAAGCAAGTCAACAATACCAAGTACCCATCGCAATCCTTATCTCTCGCATTACATTATTTGCCATTTGCCTCTCGTTTTCCTCTCCCCCACTTCACCCTTGCCGTTTTATTCGCCCTCTCTTTCCCAATCTCCTCCTATATTTTCCGTTTGGCTTTTTCCCATTGCCTTTCTGTTTGCTTGTGTGTTGGATTACTTGTTGCCATGGCGCAAGATAATACCAAATTGTGTGATTTCTCGAATACCAATAATAATGATTTCCTTAGTACTCCGATTGCTCCTCTTAATAATGATGAGTCTTGTGAAATCAATACCGCTTTGTTGAATCTTGTTATGAAAGATCAATTTGCCGGCCTTCCTAGTGAAGATGCCGCTACTCATCTAAACAATTTTGTTGATTTGTGTGATATGCAAAAGAAGAAAGATACGGATAACAATATTGTCAAATTGAAGTTATTTCCGTTTTCGCTTAGAGATCGTGCTAAAATTTGGTTTTCATCTTTGCCTAAAAATAGTATTGATTCTTGGAACAAGTGCAAAGATGCTTTTATCTCTAAGTATTTTCCTCCCGCTAAGCTTATCACTCTTAGGAACGATATCATGAATTTTAAACAACTTGATCATGAGCATGTTTCCCAATCTTGGGAAAGAATGAAATTAATGCTTCGCAATTGCCCTACTCATGGTTTGAATTTATGGATGATCATACAAAAATTTTATGCCAGATTGAATTTTGCTTCTAGAAATCTTTTAGATTTTGCCGCGGGAGGTACGTTTATGGAAATTACGTTAGGGGATGCTACCAAATTGCTTGATAATATTATGGCTAATTATTCTCAATGGCACACCAAAAGATCTTCTAGTAAAAAAGTGCATGCTATAGAAGAAATCAATGTTTTGAGTGAAAAGATGGATGAACTTATGAAGATGTTTGGTCCTAAAAATACTCCTCTTGATCCCAATGATATGCCTTTGTCTACTTTGCTTGAGATTAATAATGAATCTATGGATGTGAATTTTGTCGGTAGGAATAGTTTTGGCAACAACGCTTAAGAGGGAATTTTAATCCTAGGCCTTATCCTAGTAATCGTTCTAATAATTATGGAAATTCCTACAACAACTCTTATGGAAAATTTAATAAGATGCCCTCTGAATTTGAGAGTAGTGTTATAGAGTTTATGAATTCGCAAAAGAGTTTTAATGCTTTGCTTGAAGAGAAATTGCTTCAAGTTGATGATTTGGCTTGGAACGTTGATAGAATTTCTCTTGAAATTGATTCTTTAAAGCATAGATCTATTCCTCCTAAGCATGATATCAATGAGTCTCTCAAAGCCATGAGAATTTCCATTGATGAGTGCAATGAAAGAACCGCTAGGATGCGTGCTTCCAAAGATGCCTTTATTAAAGCGTGTTCTTCCAATCCCTATGAAAATCAAGATGAATATCTAAAAGTTATTGGTGTGTCCCCCATTAAATCTTTGTTTTGCAATATGAATCTTGATGAAACTGAATATGATCTTCCTTTACCTAGAAGGCGTTCTAAGAATTCGGACTTTCTAGATCTTGATGATGAATTTGATGAAAGTGGGATTGAAAGAAATAAAAACTTAGATGTTGCTAAACCCACTATTTTGGATCTCAAGGAATTTAATTATGAAAATTGTTCTTTTATTGGTTGTATTTCCTTGTTGCAATCCGTGCTAGATTCTCCTCATGCTTATAGTCAAAATAAAGCCTTTACCGAACACATCGTTGATGCTTTGATGCAATCTTATGAAGAAAAACTTGAGTTGAAAGTTTCTATCGCTAGAAAACTCTATGATGAGTGGGAACCTACTATTAAAATTAAAATTAAAGATTATGAGTTTCATGCTTTGTGTGATTTGGGTGCTAGTGTCTCTACTATTCCCAAAGCTTTGTGTGATTTGCTAGATTTCCGTGATTTTGATGATTGTTCTATAAACTTGCATCTTGCGGATTCCACTATTAAAAAACCTATGGGAAGAATTAATGATGTTCTTATTGTTGCAAATAGGAATTATGTGCCCATAGATTTTATCGTTCTTGATATAGATTGCAATCCTTCATGTCCTATTATTCTTGGTAGACCTTTCCTTAGAACGATTGGTGCAATTATTGATATGAAGGAAGGGAATATTAGATTCCAATTTCCCTTAAAGAAGGGTATGTAACACTTCCCTTGAAATAAAATAAAATTACCATATGAATCTATCATGAGAGCCACTTATGGATTGCCTACCAAAGATGGCAATACCTAGATCTATCCTCGCTTTTATGCCTAGCTAGGGGCGTTAAACGATAGCGCTTGTTGGGAGGCAACCAAATTTTTTTTTGTTTTTTTTTTGTTTTTGATTATGTTTAGGAATAAATAATCCATCTAGATTCTGTTTTCATGTGGTTTTATATTTTAATTACTGTTTGTGCCAAGTAGAACCTATAGGATAACCTACGATGATAGTTGATTTGATTCTGCTGAAAAACAGAAACTGTGCACGCACGAATATAGTTATGTTAAATCACAGGATCGTGATTTTGCGTTCATTCTTTTTTCTGGTGTTCAATAAACAAATTTTCCAGGACTTCATATTTTGGTAGAATTTTTGGAGTTACATAATTTTGCATTAGTTACAGATTGCTACAGACTGTTCTGTTTTTGACAGATTCTGTTTTTCGTGTGTTGTTTGCTTATTTTGATGAATCTATGGCTAGTAAAATAGTTTATAAACCATAGAGAAGTTGGAATACAGTGGGTTTAACACAAAAATAAATAAAGAATGAGTTCATTACAGTACCTTGAAGTAGTCTTTTGTTTTCTTTCTCTAACGGAGCTCACGAGATTTCTGTTGAGTTTTGTGTTGTGAAGTTTTCAAGTTTTGGGTGAATTCTTTTGATGGATTATGGAACAAGGAGTGGCAAGAGCCTAAGCTTGGGTATGCCCATGGAAACCCCAATATAATCCAAGGACACCAAAAAGTCAAAGCTTGGGGATGCCCCGGAAGGCATCCCCTCTTTCGTCCACTTCCATCGGTAATTTACTTGGAGCCATATTTTTATTCACCACATGATATGTGTTTTGCTTGGAGCGTCTTGTATTATTTGCGTCTTTGCTTGTTAGTTTAACACAATCATCCTTGCTGTACACACCTTTTGAGAGAGCCATACATGAATTGGAATTTGTTAGAATACTCTATGTGCTTCACTTATACCTTTTGAGCTTGATAGTTTTGCTCATAGTAGTTCACTTATATCTTTTGAGCGTAATAATTTTTGCTCTAGTGCTTCACTTATATCTTTTAGAGCACGGTGGTGGATTTGTTTTAAAGAACCTATTGATCTCTCATGCTTCACTTATATTATTTTGAGAGTCGTTAATAGCATGGTAATTTGCTTAATGTTAATATACTTGGTGTTCAAGATATGTGAACCTTTCTTTTGAGTGCGTTGAATACTAAGATAAGTTTGATGGTTGAAAATTGTTTTGAGATATGGAGGTGATAATATCAAAGTCATGCTAGTTGGGTGATTATGAATTTGAGAAATACTTGTGTTGAAGTTTGCAAGTCCCGTAGCATGCACGTATGGTTAAAGTTATGTAACAAACTTGAAACATGAAGTGTACCTGGCTTGTGCATCCTTATGAGTGGTGGTCGGGGACGAGCGATGGTCTTTTCCTACCAATCTATCCCCCTAGGAGCATGCGCGTAGTACTTGATTTTTGATGACTTCTAAATTTTTGCAATAAGTATATGAGTTCTTTTGAGTAATGTTGAGCCCATGGATTATACGCACTCTCACCTTTCCGCCTTTGCTAGCCTCTTCTGTACCGTGCATTGCCCTTTCTCACCTTGAGAGTTGGTGCAAACTTAGCCGGTGCATCCAAACCCCATAATACGATACGCTCTATCACCCATAAACCTCCTTATATCTTCCTCAAAACAGCCACCATACCTACCTATTATGGCATTTCCATAGCCATTCCGAGATATATTGCCATGCAACTTCCATCATCATCATCATGACATACATTACTTTTGACATATTGCCATTGCATGATCATGTAGTTGATATCGTATTTGTGGCAAAGCCACCATGCATTATTTTTCATACATGTCACTCTTGATTCATTGCACCATCCCGGTACATCGCCGGAGGCATTCATATAGAGTCATATCTTGTTCTATGTTTCGAGTTGTAATCCTTATGTTCTAATCAATAGAAGTGTGATGATCATCATTATTAGAGCATTGCCCCAAAAAAGAGAAAGGCCAAAAAAAAGGAAGGCCCAAAAAAAGAAGAAAAAGAAAAGGGCAATGCTACTATCTCTTTTTCCACACTTGTGCTTCAAAGTAGCACCTTGTTCTTCATGTAGTGAGTCTCATATATTGTGCTTCAAAGTAGCACCTTGTTCTTCATGTAGTGAGTTTCATAAGTTGTCTTTTTATACTAGTGGGAATTTTTCATTATAAAACTTGTCTTGTATATTCCTACGATGGGCTTCCTCAAATGCCCTAGGTCTTCATGAGCAAGCAAGTTGGATGCACACCCACTAGTTTTCTTTTGTTGAGCATTCATAGCTCTAGTGCATCCGTTGCATGGCAATCCCTACTCCTCATGTTGACATAAATTGATAGGCATCTCCATAGCCCATTGATTAGCCTCGTCAACGTGAGACTTTCTCCTTTTTTTTTCTTCTCCACACAATCCCCATCATCATATTTTATTCCACCCATAGTGCTATATCCATGGCTCACGCTCATGTATTGCGTGAAGGTTGAATTTTTTTCAGATTATTTAAGTATGAAACAATTGCTTGGCTTGTCATCGGGGGTATAGAAGTTGGGAATATCTTTGTGTGACGAAAATGAAGCATAGCCTAACAATATGATTTTGTAGGGATGAACTTTCTTTTGCCATGTTATTTTGAGAAGACATGATTGCTTTGATTAGTATGCTTGAAGTATTATTATTTTTGTGTCAATATGAACTTTTGTCTTGAATCTTTCGGATCTGAATATTCATATCACAATTAAGAAGTTTTACATTGAAATTATGCCAAAGTATCACTCCGCATCAAAAATTCTTTTTTATCATTTACCTACTCGAGGACGAGCAGGAATTAAGCTTGGGGATGCCTGATACGTCTCCAACGTATCTATAATTTTTGATTGCTCCATGCTACTTCATCTACTGTTTTGGACTATATTGGGCTTTATTTTCCACTTTTATATTATTTTTGGGACTAACCTATTAACCGGAGGCCCAGCCCAGAATTGCTGTTTTTTTGCTTTTTTCAGTATTTCGAAGAAACAGAATATCAAACGGAGTCCAAACGGAATGAAACCTTCGGGATCATGATTTTCCAACCGAACGTGATCCAGGAGACTTGGACCCTACTCCAAGCAGTGCCCCCCTGGGCGCGCCCCCTACCTGTGGGCCCCTCGATGCTCCACCGACGTACTCCTTCCCCTATATTTACCTACATATCCCTGAACGATCAGAACAGGAGCCAAAAACCTAATTCCACCGGCGCAACCTTCTGTATCCACGAGATCCCATCTTGGGGCCTGTTCCGGAGCTCCGCCGGAGGGGGTATCCACCACGGAGGGCTTCTACATCATCACCATAGCCCCTCCGATGAAGTGTGAGTATTTTACTTCGGACCTTCGGGTCCATAGCGAGTAGCTAGATGGCTTCTTCTCTCTTTTTGGATCTCAATACAAAGTCCCCCCCCTTTCTCGTGGAGATCTATTCGATGTAATCTTCTTTTTGCGGTGTGTTTGTTGAGACTGATGAATTGTGGGTTTATGATCCAGTATTATCTATGGAAAATATTTGATTCTTCTCTGAATCCTTTTATGTATGATTGAGTTATCTTTGCAAGTCTCTATGAATTATCCTTTTTGGTTTGGCCAATTAGATTGGTAGTTCTTGCAATGGGAGAAGTGCTTAGCTTTGGGTTCGATCTTGCGGTGTCCTTACCCAGTGACAGAAAGGGTTACAAGGCACGTATTGTATTGTTGCCATCGAGGATAACAAGATGTTTTTTTATCATATTGCATGAATTTATCCCTCTACATCATGTCATCTTTCTTAAGGCGTTACTCTGTTTTTACTTAATACTCTAGATGCATGCTGGATAGCGGTCGATGAGTGGAGTAATAGTAGTAGATGCAGAATTGTTTCGATCTACTTGTCTTGGACATGATGCCTATATACATGATCATTGCCTAGATATACTCATAACTATGCTCAATTTTGCCAATTGCTCAACAGTAATTTGTTCACCCACCGTAGAATACTTATGCTCTTGAGAGAAGCCACTAGTGAAACCTATGGCCGCCGGGTCTATTCTCATCATATCAATCTCTATCACTTTATTTACTTGCTTTGCTTTTACTTTTCCTTTACTTTTTTTCTTTGCATCTATCTATCAAAAATACCAAAAAAATTATCTATCAGATCTCACTCTCGTAAGTGACCCTGAAGGGATTGACAACCCCTAAGCGTTGGTTGCGAGTTTCTATTGTTTTGTGTAGGTACGAGGGACTTGTGCGTGGTCTCCTACTGGATTGATACCTTGGTTCTCAAAAACAGAGGGAAATACTTACGCTACTTTGCTGCATCATCCTCTCCTCTTCGGGGAAATCCAACATAGTGCTCAAGAGGTAGCAACGTCATCAGCCACAAATGGAGCCTCTTCTTCACCCGACACGATAGGAGGCGCTAATTGGGTAGGTGGAGTGTTTCTATTCATACCTTGCTGAGGCTGCTTGGTCGTGGGTGTGCTCCCGGCCGCCTCCAGACGAAGCACACTCTTCAGCCACAACAGGACCCAACGCTTGTAGTCGCCAAGCTGTCGTGGGGTCTCGTCATCATCTCCCCCTAGTACTACTGGAGGAGCCAAAATTCTCGTGGACCGGTTCGACACTGGCCACGAAAACCTTGAAGACGTCAGGGGGGATCAGCCGGCTGTGGAACAATTGTTCCTTCGGCTTCACTATCGTCACGTTTCCCACATCCACCTTCTGGCTGTCGATGGTGTACAGTTTGGTGCACGGGGTTACGTCGGCCTGCAAAGATATGTCTGCGACGTGAGACATCTTAAAAGCAATGGAAATGGGACATTATACATATATCGAAGAGGGTCGGTGTGACAGGTACCGTGAGGACGTCAAGCTCAGCCAAATACGAAACCCCACTGAGCACGCCAGAGATGGAGGACGGGCTGCTAGCGGGTGCGGGATCAGGTGCGCTAAACGAGTTGCTCCCGAAGAAGTTGGAAAGGGGAAAGTCCGCTGCATCTTTATTTGGATTTTGCTTGGTCCGACTGACGATAGCCGGAACCAAGACACTATACGAAGCTGCCATCTCCTCTTTTGCGGCAGCTACCGCTGCTTTGATTGTCTCAGTTGACAGGCAATCTCAACCTTCTTGTCGATGTTTTCTTCATTTAACCTCTGTCTTTCCTTTCTCTCCTCCGTGGTCTCACGGTAGTACTTCTTCCACCTGGCGCTGTCTCCGACGCTGTGCACACGTCCATACGACAGCCGAGTGTCCACCGGGAGTCCTTTCAATATGTCAAGGCCCGGATGAATTGGTTGTCCCACTTGGGCCTCGCCAATGCCTCAGACGGTGAGTTGCTTTCGTCTGCAATCCTGTGCTGCTCTTTTTGCAAAAGGAGCATGGATCGTTTACAAATGTGACTTAACATGTTGTCGAATTGATCAGAAGCTAAAATTAGGGGGTAAATTAATAATTACCAGCAGTTTCATGAACTCCTTCGTGACTGCGTCTGTATCGAAAACCTTGTTGACTCGGTACCAACGGTATCGGGCCCTCATGACATCACACTCCCGCGGGATCGTGAACTCCGCCAAGGGGTCTGGGATCCCCAGACTTTCGCATTTCGCGTCCTCCTTGGCTCATATGGGCATCTTCCCCGCGTAACCACTGCTTCTGAGGTGGTGGCACCCATGTCTCTCTTGGATCCCCTTCATGTACTCTGACTTTTCTTTGATATCTTCGGTAACGCAAGCCTTCTTGAATATTTCGAACTGCTCTTCCGTAATTGTCGGATTATCCTTTACAATCTCGAAGTAGGGTTCCTTCTAGCGATGATCCGATGTTTCACCCTTACTTTCCAGGCGGACAACGCGCCACTAAACTTTCCCATGGCACATTTGTTTATCTTCTTCATTGCCGGGTCTTTATCTGGATCAATTTATTTGATTTCATCCCGACCCGGGAACAAGAATACCTGGTGCAGCTTGATACCTCTCCAATGTATCTATAATTTTTGATTGTTCCATGCTACTTTATCTACTGTTTTGGACTATATTGGGCTTTATTTTCCACTTTTATATTATTTTTGGGACTAACCTATTAGCCGGAGGCCCAGCCCAGAATTGTTGTTTTTTTGCCTATTTCAGTGTTTGAAGAAACGCAATATCAAATGGAGTCCAAACGGAATTAAACCTTCGGGAACGTGATTTTCCAACCGAACGTGATCCAGGAGACTTGGACCCTCCGTCAAGAAAGCCACGAGGCGGTCACGAGGGTGGAGGGCGCCCCCCTGAGTGCGCCCCCTACCTCATGGGCCCCTCGAAGCTCCACCGACGTACTCCTTCCTCCTATATATACCTATGTATCCCCAAACGATGAGAACATGAGCCAAAAACCTAATTCCATCGCTGCAACCTTCTGTATCCATGAGATCCCATCTTGGGGCCTATTCCTGAGCTCCGCCGGAGGGGGCATCCACCACGAAGGGCTTCTACATCAACACCATAGCCCCTCTGATGAAGTGTGAGTAGTTTACTTCAGACCTTCGGGTCCATAGCTAGTAGCTAGATGGCTTCTTCTCTCTTTTTGGATCTCAATACAATGTTCTCCCCCTCTCTTGTGGAGATCTATTCGATGTAATCTTCTTTTTGCGGTGTGTTTGTTCAGACCGATGAATTATGGGTTTATGATCCAGTATTATCTATGGAAAATATTTGATTCTTCTCTGAATTCTTTTATGTATGATTGAGTTATCTTTGCAAGTCTCTTCGAATTATCCTTTTTGGTTTGGCCAACTAGATTGGTAGTTCTTGCAATGGGAGAAGTGCTTAGCTTTGGGTTCGATCTTGCGGTGTCCTTACCCAGTGACAGAAAGGGTTGCAAGGCACGTATTGTATTGTTGCCATCGAGGATTACAAGATGGGTTTTTTTATCATATTGCATGAATTTATCCCTCTACATCATGTCATCTTGCTTAAGGCGTTACTCTGTTTTTACTGAATACTCTAGATGCATGCTGGATAGCGGTCGATGAGTGGAGTAATAGTAGTAGATGCAGAATCGTTTTGATCTACTTGTCTCAGACGTGATGCCTATATACATGATCATTGCCTAGATATACTCATAACTATGCTCAATTTTGTCAATTGCTCAACAGTAATTTGTTCACCCACCATAGAATACTTATGCTCTTGAGAGAAACCACTAGTGAAACCTATGGCCCCCGGGTCTATTCTCATCATATCAATCTCTATCACTTTATTTACTTGCTTTGCTTTTACTTTGCCTTTTACTTTTCACTTTGCATCTATCTATCAAAAATACCAAAAATATTATTTATCATCTCTATCAGATCTCACTTTCGTAAGTGACCCTGAAAGGATTGACAACCCCTAATCGCGTTGGTTGTGAGTTGCTATTGTTTTGTGTAGGTACGAGGGACTTGTGCGTGGTCTCCTACTGGATTGATACCTTGGTTCTCAAAAACTGAGGGAAATACTTACGCTGCTTTCCTGCTTCATCCTCTCCTCTTCGAGGAAATCCAACGCAGTGCTCAAGAGGTAGCACAGCTTAGTTAGGAGGGAATGCTCCATATCTGGTATCTTCTTTTGTTTCTCATCGTTGATAGCGGTGGTTGCCCATAGTATGCAGCCTATTTGATTGTCGTAGCCCGCAAGCGCCTCCGCAGGCTCTTTTGGCTCAAAATTGCCGGAGTCCACCTCCGTGACCACCAATCTAGTAGTGATGAGCTGGTTTGGGTGTCGTATCCTCTTCGGTTTTGGTTCTATTCCGGCTTCGCTAGTCTGGGTGCCGGTATCTGCGCCGGTCTCGGCGCTGGTGTCAGTCTCGGCGCCGGTCTTGATGTCGGTCTCAGTCTCAGATGTGAGAGGTGGGCCCTGCAACAACCATTTCTCATGGAGAAGGTGCAAATAGGCGTCTGCCGCCGCGTAGGCGTTGCATTCACCAGAACCATGTCCTTCGTCGTTTCTAGCCATCTTTCCTACAATTAAATCTAGTCAATTAATTCTGGACCTAATAAATGAATAATGACATAAAAAATACCTATGCTTTGCAGGAATGTTGATTCATTCCCATTGCGGCAAATCTCGGGAACTCGATATGTCCTAGTTTGTAGCACAAGTCATGCCGAAATTCACGGAAAATTTCAGCATGACCTTTGCTACAAAGTGGACAAATGGAGCGCCTGAAATTTGCCAGAGCGGAAATGAATCAACATTCCAGCAAAACATAGGCCACTCGGAATCATTCCCTGCAAACAACAAAAGGCCACTTGGGAACAATCGAACCACTTCAATGTTGCATATAACATGAGCAAACACTATTGAGGAATTTGCATATAACATGACCACTTCAATGAAAAGATATAATCAACAATAATGGAATATGTGAATGAACATCAATGACATATATCATATAACATCAATCTTGTTTTTCGTTTACATAGAAACAATTACTTTAACAAAGTTTTGAAAAGAAAAACAATTCAATTTTTTGTTTATAGCTAAATGCCATAGCTATTTTTTTTATTCATAGCTAAATACTTCTATTTTTGTCTAAAGCTGAAAGTCTAGGAAGGGGTCATCTTTAAAATAAAACTTGCCTAAATTCTTTTCCTTGAAAAATTGTGGTCTTTTCAAAAACCAAAAACCTTTGCAAAATGACCTCACTAAACACTTCTCTGCCTGACAGAACCCAGATTTTGTTCTAGCTATTCCTCTCTCATGCACACACACACACACACAGAGACACACACACACACACATATTATTTTCTTTTCATCCAAATTGTCTTAGAGCAAATATTCAAACAATGCTGGCCTTATTAGAAATTGCAAAGGAACTCCATTTTCTCTAACCCTTCTGACCTCACCAAAATTTCCACAGCAAGACCTTGGTACCTACACCCAATTTCTTTAAAAATATTCAGGTCCATAGTCCAAATAACTCAAATTTCATTTGAATGAAATTTGGACCAGATACAGGTCCATAGTCCAAATAATTTTTTAAAGCTAAATGCTACTATTTTTTGTTTATAGCCTTTATTACTTTAAAGTTAAATTCTACTATTATTTATATACCCTCTGTTAATTTAAAGCTAAATGGAATCACTGTTTACGCATTTTCATAAAAAATTGCCCTAGCTAATTTCCTAAAAAATTTGCTAATCTTTTTTCCTAAATGCTAAAAAAATGCCTACTGCCCTAAACAAATCAAGGGTTCATATGAATACCTAGAGTTCATATGAACATCATCACAACAGCAACATATGAATTGCCCTAGCAGAGAGAGAGAGAGAGAGAGGAGGAGGAGGAGGATGGCAGGGAGAGGAGAGGGAGAGCCTTACAGTCGCCGGCGAGGGCGGGCTCGGGCTTGGGCGGTGGCAGTCCTGGGAGGGCTCGAGCGGCAGCAGTGAGGTCGAGGGTGGCCTCGGGCGGCGGCGGTGAAGTCGACAGCATGCTCGATCGGGCAGGGCGATCGACGGCGGTGACAGAGTTGGGGGACAGGGGGGAGAGGGGGGAAGGACTTAGCAAAATTTTGAGCCCGCGGGGGGTTATGTCAAAATAGCTAAGTTAGCTATAGCGCTTTCTACCAAAACGCACTACTGCTATAGGAAGTAGTTATTTATTTTTCTTTTATCTATGGAATGTAGCTATAGGGCGTGTATATAAAATGCGCTACTGCTAGAGTAACTATAGCGCTTTGTGACAACAAGCGCTACTGCTATGCCTTTCTCCTTTATTTTTATCTTTCCTTTGTTTTTCTTTACATTTTCTTTTTTTAATTTCTCTTTTTCTACTTCTTTCATTTTCATTTACTTTTCTATTTCTTTTCCATTTATTTCCTTTTTCTAGCAGTAGCGCTCTATATAGAAAACACGCTACTACAAGTCACTTAGTGGTAGCGTGCTTTTTGCAGCATTGCTATTACTATTCCTAGCCTACCGGCAACAGTGTGGGAATTATAGCAGTAGCACTTTTACCTGCAGACACGCTACTACTACAACCATAGCTGCAGCGCTCTTTGTTGACACGCGCTACGGGTAACTAGCAGTAGCGCTCTGTTCTAACCAGCGCTACTGCTATACCTCTGTGTATAAGGTTTTCCCTAGTAGTGTCTGGACTCAATGGTTGCTATGAATAAAAACTAATCGGGACTACCGTTGTTTTCAGTAAAAGTTTCATGTGTCATATGTTTGAATGGGAAATTTTTTGGGAAAATAAAATAAAATGGGAGATATAGTTTTGCAACAACTGATGGACAAGGGGCCTGGAATTGGGCCAAGGGGTTGCCCAGGGTGCCTAGGGGCCACCTTACATGGGGCGACTAGGGCCCGTTGGCCCCCTTAGCTGGCCTCTGGTGCCCTTAGCTTTATATTGCCCCAGAATCCTTCTGTATTTATCCTCGTTTTTTTTGCAACATGGAGACACCTCCACCATTATTATTCTTCCTGGAGGGCTGCTGGAGGCTAGGGTTTTGCCTGCGTAGAGAGGGAATCTTCTCCATCAACTCCGTCAACCCCTTGTCTAACACGGAATCATGCTCTCGCCAACCATGTGTGAGTAATCCGCTCTAGGAGTATGATATGGATTATAATTTGCTGATACGAAAAAAATAGCATGCTATAATGACGCTATAGCGCCGTTATAGCGTATTTGGACAGGAAACGCTATATTTTATTAAATTCAGCCGCTATTGCGCTATTCACGTAATTAGTGAGCTACACGGCGCTCTAACGTTGTAGCATGTAGCGTTATAGCGTACACGTGAGGAAAATTCAAGAAAAAAAGGAAACCAGGCCACAGCCCAGCAAGCCCAAAACCACCCTCGGCCACACCTTTCTCACTCCCCGTAGATGCTGCTTTCTTTGATGTTGATGTTGAGATGTCGCACTGTGCTTGATCAGTCTAAAATTTGTAGTTCCACTAAAATATTGAGTACTTTTCTGAATATGAATTTAGAGTGGAAGCAAGTAAAATTCTAGCTGTTCGTTATAGACTTATAGCTGATGTTTAAAATATAGAGTACTCTGAATATAATTTTTACTTTCTTGTGGCTGAGAACATATATAGAGTACTTTTCTGCATATGAATGCTAATGTTGCCTCTAGCGTACAGAATTACTATTTTTTCTTGTTTTCTATACGTAGACATTGGTGTGTCAAGCACAACATCAATAGTAGTACATGGACAAGCTACCTTGGATTTGGCACTTGTGCACGTATCACTCCTGGGGGAAATTTTGTTGTTGAAATAATTTATTTTTAGATATACTATTCATTTTTTTTTGTAAACACTATTTTGAAATATAGCATTGCTATTAACGCGCTATAACTTGTGTAGCATTTCGAGAAGGGTCTCGCTCTATTTGGAGCACACTATTTTTTCATTGTATTTATCATGTATTAGACTTCACGCTGATGGGGGGCTGACTGTTTGCGAATTGATGTTGTTGTGACTTATGACTTTGCTATGCCTAATCCTTTTTGTCCCCATGCTTCTTCTTCCCCATGTTAGACTTAGAGATATATCTCATTGTAATCTTAACTACTTATCTCTTCCTCTCCCTTGTAACCTCCTATCTCTTATCCTGTCGTATCCTAGCGGTCGGTAGAAGACTTGTAAACCACGGCATGGGTTATTCCTGCCCTCGATCAATATATACCCGCGGCTCCTCTATGGAGCAGTAGGAACGCTTCCACCAAACCAATCTTACATGGTATACAGAGCCACTTCTCTTCCTATCATCTAGCGAAACCAAAAACCCTAACACCCTTCCATCGCCATGGCTACGAGCTCGAGCGCCGTCGGCCTCAACCTAGGTGCTCCACCAACGGAGAAGCTCGCAAGGGGGAACTACGTCCTATGGAAGGCGCAGGTCATGCCGGCACTACGAGGCATGCAAGTGACTGGTCCCCTCCGCGGCAGCGACGCCGCACCGCCAAAGACAACAGAAGTCACCAAGGTGGACAAAATCACGGCCATAGAACCCATACCTCTGTACGGCCCGTGGTTGTTGAAGGATCAACAGGTTCTGAGCTACCTGCTGAATTCTCTCACGCAAGAAATCCTGGCGCAAGTTATCGATAAGGACAGTACCTCCGATCTCTGGACTGCTCTTACCACTCTATTCGCCGTGCAGTCGCAATCCCGCATAACCAATATTCGGATGGCCATCTCCAACACCAAGAAAGGAAACATGTCGAGCAACGCCTTCATTGCCAAGATGAAAAACCTCGGGGACGAGCTAGCTGCGGCTGGGCATCCGGTAACCGATTCGGAGATGGTGGACTACATCCTTGCTGGCCTTGATCGGGAGTACGATCCCATCGTAGCAGCGGTCGGCGCCATCAAGAACTCCATCACCGTTGACGACCTCTTCACGCAGATCGCTGCGTTTGATCAGCGGATGGAGATGCTGGGGGACGGTCTAGCAGGATTCCGCTCCTCTGCCAACGCCGTCTACAGAAGGCGCGGGCAGTCCCGTGGCACGGGAGGTCGTGGCCGAAGCAACAGAGGAGGGCGCGGTCGAGGAAACCGCTCCTCTCCTTCTCCTAGTCATGGAGTTGGCGGCGGTGGTCATCAGCAAAGTTTTCGCCCGCAACTATAACAACAACAGCAGCAAGAAGGCGACTACCCGGAGTGCCAAATCTACTACAAGTTCCATGCTGGAGGGGCATGAGCCTGCTGGCATCGGTACGATGATGATCATGAAGAGAAGAAGGCAGCCAACCTCGTCACCAACAACTATGGCATCGACACCAACTAGTATGCAGACTCTGGCGCCACTAAACATATCACAGGGGAGCTCGACAAGCTGACGATGCGGGAAAGGTACCACGACGGTGATCAGATACACACGGCAAGTGGAACTGGTATGGACATTACTCATGTTGGTAAATCAATTGCTAAAACCCCCGTAAAAGACTTACATCTTAACAATGTCTTACATGTTCCACATGCTTCAAAAAATCTTGTTTCTGTTCATCGTTTTGCCCTTGACGACAATGTTCTCATAATATTTTATCCTCACTCTTTTCTGATCAAGGACTTGGCAACGAGGAGGGATTATCCTTAGAGGAAAGTGTGAGGGAGGCCTATATCCACTCATATCATCTTCATCTTCATCATGGTCGAATAAACAAGCATGGAGTGTCACCGAACCTTCCTCGGCAAAGTGGCATAGTCGTCTCGGTCATCCCTCTTCAGTTATAGTTCAACACGTCCTTAGCAAGAATAATCTTCCTTATGAGTCTAGCGTTGAGTCAATTTGTGATGCTTGCCAGCAAGCTAAGAGTCATCAGTTACCCTACCTATATCAACAAGTGTTTCCACTGCTCCATTGCAACTTATTTTTTCAGATGTATGGGGACCAACTCCCACATCAGTTGGTAGATTCTCGTATTATGTTAGTTTCATCGATGATTATAGAAAGTTCACTTGGATCTATTTGCTAAAGAAACGATCTGATGTTTTACAAGTTTTTACCAACTTCCAAAACCTTGTTGAACGCCAACTCAACTCAAAAATTCTTGCTATGCAAACCGACTGGGGTGGTGAGTATGAGAAACTAAATTCCTTTTTCCATAAAATTGGAATCTCTCACCATGTCTCTTGTCCCCATGCTCATCAGCAAAACGGGTCGGCTGAACACAAACATCGCCATGTTGTTGAGGTAGGATTAGCACTCCTAGCCAATGCTTCCATGCCTCTAAAATTCTGGGATGAAGCCTTTCTCACTGCCACATATCTCATAAATATTCGACCAAGCAAATTCATCAAATTTGAAAGTCCCGTCACACGTTTGTATGGAACAAAACCAGATTTCAAATCCCTACGAATCTTTTGTTGTGCATGTTGGCCGAACCTAAGACCATACAACACATGCAAACTTGCGTTGCGCTCAAAAAAATGTGTGTTTTTGGGCTATAGTCCTATGCATAAAGGCGTCAAGTGTTTAGATGTTTCCACAGGCCGAGTTTATATATCTTGAGACATTGTGTATGACGAATCAGTTTTCCCTTTCGAATCCCTCCATCCTAATGCTAGCGCCCATCTCCGTCAAGAAATTCTTCTTCTTCCATCCACACTTCGATCTTTTAATCACGGGGGAAACAATTGCACTAACCAACATGATAATAATATCCCTGCTGGAACTAGTTCTTGTCTCCCATGTGTGTAGGTACCTGAAGAAAATGGAGTTCAAAACAATCAAAATGATCAAAATCTCGTCCAAAACGGAGCTATATTTCATGTAGAAGAAGACGAAGGTGGCGCGGCGTTCGAGGAAGATTTGGCGGCGCCTGCCACCCCTGCGCGTCAATCCTCCCCGGATCTGGTGCGGGCATCCTCTCCGGATCACGAACCGGTCGGCCAGGAGAGCTAGATGCGGGCGAGCCGCCCCGCGACTGCCACGTCATCACGCGGAGGATTTCCCTCGAGCGGCTCGCGCATGCAGCCAACCACTGTGAGGCGCGGCGTGCACATGCGGCCATCAGGCCCACCTGGCGCGGTAGGTGCGGGATCATCTGCGGCAACAGATGGTGTGGCTGCCGACGGACAGGCCACACCTGTGACCACCGGATCTGGTGCGGCAACACATGTTTCTTCTCCGGGATCGTCTGCAACCAGCGATTTTGTGCGCCCGCGTGTACAGCAACAACCAGCCACACCCAGAGTCACAACTCGGCTACAAAAAGGTATTAAAAACCCGAAAGTAAGAACTGATGGCACTATACCGTATGGCATGTTGTGTATTTCAGGAGAGCCAACAAAACTAGATGATGCCCTTGGAGATCAAAAGTGGAAAAAGGCTATGGATGAGGAGTATACAACCCTGATGAGAAACAATACATGGAATTTGGTACCAAACCAAAAAGGTAAAAACATCATTGATTGTAAGTGGGTGTATAGGATCAAGAAAAAGGTAGATGGCTACATTGACAGACATAAAGCACGTCTTGTTGCTAAAGGTTTTAAGCAGCGTTATGGTCTTGATTATGAGGATACATTTAGTCCTGTGGTAAAAGTAGCGACCATAAGACTTGTGCTAGCTATTGTTGTGTCTAGGGGATGGAGCTTAAGACAGCTAGATGTACAGAATGAGTTTTTGCATGGTGTTCTGGAAGAGGAGGTCTACATGAGGCAACCACCAGGTTATGAAAACAAGTAAAAACCACATTATGTATGCAAGCTTGGCAAGGCTCTCTATGGTTTGAAACAAGCACCTAGAGCATGGTACTCCAGGTTAAATATGCAGTTCAAATATCTTGGCTTCATTGCATCAAAAGCATACACGTCTCTCTTCATATACAATAAGGCAAATATTGTTATCTTTGTGCTCATTTATGTTGATGATATTATAGTTGCAGGTTCTTCTCAGAATTCTACTGATGCTCTCTTAAATGATCTAAGCTCAGAATTTGCCTTAAAGGATCTTGGTGATTTGAGTTTCTTCTTCGGCATTGAAGTTAAGAAGGTTCGGGATGGTATAGTGTTGAAACAGGAAAAATATGCTACTGAACTCTTGGCTCGGATGGGAATGAAGGATTGCAAGCCTTCACCCACACCATTATCCTCATCAGAACAGTTGTCAGCTTATGAAGGGGAACCACTTAATGAGAAGGAAAGCACTAGATACAGAAGTGTCGTTGGAGCCTTGCAACACTTAACCTTGACACGACCAGATATCTCATTTTCTGTTAAGAAAGTATGTCAATACCTGCATGCTCCTACTTCTGCCCATTGGACAACTGTAAAAAGAATCATACGATATATTAAGCATACTGTAGACTTGGGAATACATTTCAAACGTTCCAATTCTACACTTGTTAGTGCTTTCTCTGATGCAGATTGGGCAGACTGCAATGATGATAGAAAATCCACAGGAAGTTTTGCTGTTTTCTCTGGTTCTAATCTTATTTCATGGAGTGCGAGGAAACAAGCAACATTGTCAAGGTCAAGTACTGAAGCTGAGTACAAATCATTGGCAGATGCTACTGCAGAAATTATTTGGCTTGAGGAATTGGGTGTAAAGCAACATCGTACTTCATGTCTATGGTGTGATAATTTGGGCACTACTTATTTAAGTGCCAATCCTGTCTTTCATGCCAGAACCAAGCACATTGAGATAGATTTTCACTTTGTACGAGAAAGAGTTGCAGAGAAGAAGTTGGAGATACGCTTTATTCCTTTCAAAGATCAAGTAGTTGATGGATTCACCAAAGCTCTACCATACAAGCCATTTGAAGCATTCAAGAACAATCTTAATCTAGGATAGGTAGTTCAGATTAAGGGAGGGTGTGAGACTTAGAGATATATCTCATTGTAATCTTAACTACTTATCTCTTCCTCTCCCTTGTAACCTCCTATCTCTTATCCCGCAATATCCTAGCTATCGGTAGAAGACTTGTAAACTACGGCAGGGTTTATTCCTGCCCTCGATCAATATATACCCGCGGCTCCTCTACGGAGGAGTAGGGACGCTTCCACCAAACCAATCTTACACCCCAAGCCGCTGTGCTCAAACTAGAACATGGCCCGATGCCAAAACGCATGCATGGGACGGCTGATGTCGATGGGATGCACGCATGGGACGGTCAGGACGCACACATGGGAAGCACGGATGGACGAACTTGAACTCCAACTCGAGCAATGTTGCCGGCCAGAACGCACGCATGGACGCACGGGCGGAGCTCACGCATGGACGCACGACCAGAACACAAGCATGTCACGCATGCACGAGCTAGCTACTCACCTCCGGCCGGTGCCACCCCAGGCTCGACCGCTTTCAGCCCCGTGTTAGGTCACCCAAGGCTTAACCGCCTGCTCCGGCGCCACTCCTGCCAGCTGTTGCCGAGCTCTTCAGCCTGCTCGCTGCTCGAGTGCTACGCCACCAGGCCGCCTGCTCCGGCATTCGCCGGTTTAGGGTTTCCCTCAAAACTGACTCGAAAACTGCAAGTCTGGGTTATACAAGGCAAATATACGGGGTCTTGCAAAAAAATTTCAGGATCTCCTGTTTTACGGGACTTATTCGGTGGGTTTTTTCAACCTATACTGCAAATTTAAAGGTTTGATCATTTTTATGGGATCTGCTAGAGATGATCTAATTGTGGCGCCACAGCAGCATGCATAAATGAATAATTCACATTTTTTTTATAAACATGAATGATAATTTTTATTTATAATTTGAAAATTAGTATATAATAAGTTTAATGATGGATTATTATAAATATAAATATATTCAAGTATATGAATATAAATGTACATACACTCGAAAAAATCATCTCATATGTAACAAATGTTTCTGCATGCAAATAGAAATATTCATACATTTGGAAAAAAATACATGTTTCGAATACTTCTGAATTTTTCTATAAATTTGTGAGAAATTGTTCATATGTGTTAGAAATATGTGCTCATGTAATTTTGAACAAATATTTCAATATTTCTACATATATAATAAAATAAATGGAATATATAAAAGTGGAAATAAACCAAAAGCTAAACCGAAATAATAAAGCAAAAGAAAATGGAAAGAAATACTTGTTTCTTCTCTTATAAGAAAATTAAAGGACAATAGAAACCGCGTTACTTTGCTGGTCCGTCAAAAGAAATACGTGTTTCTTTCTATTATAAGAAACACATAATAATTAGTATTTTCCTAAAAAATGTAATAATTAAAATAATCCTATTCCGACATGAGAGCGTGACTCTCAAGCATTCTGGTTTCATATTATATATGCACACTGCCGCCTGCGCGATTATTCCCGTCGCTTTCCCTACAATCCAATCCATTTTCATTTCGCCATCACGTACTACGTTGCCGGCGGCGAGGAACCGGTCAATCTCTCTCCAGTGCTATTGCCAGCTAGCTTGATGGCGTCGAATGCCATGGACATGGCCGAAGACCTGCCACAAGGAGAAGAAGAAGGTCTTCCGGACGTTCTAGTCGCATACGTCGCCGTGCATGGCCCACTTATCCGCCAAACTACTCTCGACTACCTACTAGAGCTAGGCGCCGCGGTGAACGCGGCCGACATCACCGCACTCGTCGGCATCGCGGGCGACGTCGACCCAGCGTTGGCAGCGGCAGTGGACGAGGCGCTGAAGACGGTGGACGCGCTGTCAGACGACCAAGGCCTCAACTGCCCGATCTGCTTGGAGGAGGACGACAAAGCGGCTTGGAAGGAGACGCCGTGCGGGCACCGGTTCCACGGGCGGTGCGTTCAGAGGTGGCTGCAGGCCAAGGGGAGCTGCCCCATGTGCCGGCACCAGGTGGTGACGATTCCTGCCGCTGATGATGAATCGTACGTGTACATATCTCTCTCGACGGAACATGGCCAGGATGTTAGGGACTCCGGCGCAATGGAAATTGATGCTGCTTCTTAATCGACAATGCTAGACTTATGCAAATTTCCTTGCGTCTGCGCTTTGGGATATGATGTCGATTACGAAGTGTAATCACAGAATTGTTCCATCTTGTTATGACATGTTAATTATTTGGCAAAGAAAGTGTTCTATCATGTTCCAAATTGTTCCATTGTATTACTGCTTTCTAGGCTTTCTAGCCATGGAAGTACAATTGTTCACGTTTCTCCATCTTGTTCCACCTTGTTAATTATTCGCAAAGTAAGTGCTCTATCATGTTGATTACTCTCAAACGGTAGTAGATTTGAGCTGTAGCCTAGGTCGAAGTTAGGTACCAGGCTCAAAATGGAGTGATGTTCTGATCGAGGTCAGTTTCAGTGAAAAAAATGTGGGGAAGTTTCCTTTTTCTTTTTCCTTTTTTTTCGCGGGGGATGTGGGGAAGTTTCAATGGAAAGCGGGGGCTAAGAAGACCTTACGTAGGAACTCAATGGATGCATCAGTTACCTTACCGGACGTATTGTTTTGTTGCAAAAGAGTCTACCTGGAACAAGTATACAAGCTAATATAGAGTAGCATGGTCATACACACTGTTAAAAACATTGCTTGGCAACCCAAAAATAAATAAACATTGCTGGGCGAGTTGCTGTTAACTCTCTCCCAACATGGAAGAACAAGGACAAGCGAGGTCTGGAGGTCTCAAGCATTTGCCCAATCTGTGGTACTGAAACAGGGGACTGTTTCCATGCCCTTTGTCGTTGCCCACTGGCCAATCAATTATGGGAGTGTATGTCTGAACTCTGGCGCTTGCCGAAACTCAAAGATGTGACAAAACAGGAGTTGAGTGGCTACTTGAGATACTACACCCATTGGGAGATGTTGAGCGAGCTATGACTCTGTTCACCTTTCGGAGTTGTTGGCATAACCCTAATGAGCTAGTTCATGACAAATTACCACTGCCAATGGACGCTTCTTGCAGATTCTTTTGCAGCTACCTGGACTCACTCATTGCGATAGCACAAGATTCCATTTGTGATCCGACCAAAGGGAAGGCGTCAATATCTTATGGTCTGAAATCAAAAGTTCACATCAAATATCAAATGTGTTACGGTTAATTATCCTTTTGCCCTCAGTGGTGTCCATGTGCTCAGTTTTGCCCTCAGATACGAATTCTGCTCTGTTTTGCCCCTAGTCCATGCGCAGCTACTATGACGAGGCCAAACGGCCAGATTTTAGTCCATTCCGTCCGCTGGTGTTAGTGGTTGTGGCTCCGGAGCTTACACGTGGGACCGCTTGGACATGGGTCCGGAGCTGACATGTGGGCTCGTGCAACAAAATCTCAAATCATTCGTAGGGTTCTAGCCGGCCGAATCGACACCCGCTCTGCCCATCAGCCGGCCGGCCATCCTGCGCCGCCGCCGCCACCTGCGCCGCAGCCAACATGTGCCCCGCCACCAGCTGCACGGCCTGCTCCGCCGCTACCGTCCTGCGCGGACGCTCCACCGCTACCTGCTCCGCCCGCCACCTTCCTGCGACGCCACGGGTGGGGCGCCCGCCACCTGCTCAACCCGCGGAGCAGCCTCCTTCCGTGCGCCCGGCCAGAGCACTCAAAGGTGTGGTGCTGGTGGAGCTGTTTGAACAAGGAGGAAGAACCCCAGGACGAAATGGCGAGCAGCGGCGACCCCGGAGTATTTGGCGAGGCAGGCATCGTGCCGGAGATCCGCCGCGTCAGCGACTGGGTCCCCGAGTGGTAAGTCACGCCTCCTGTTTAGATTGAGCTTAGTTGTGCATTTGAGCAGTCGATTCGAGTAGGTTTGCCCGATTAGTGTGCTGATTGCGTCTCTATTTTTTGTCGGTTAGGATGAAGTTGCGGTTTGCTTTCTTGGTGCACATTAGAAGGGACCGGTGCATGTTCAATGCAAAGAATAAGAATAAATTTCAAGGAGGTTTCGATTATTGGTTGCCAATGGCTAGTAATTGGAGTTTCAGACAAGTTGGGGAGGTAGTTTGTAGGCAATATCCTTGGGGTTTGCTTGATGAAGTGGTATAGAAATACTCTGATGGGGAAAAGAAATGGGTGACAGTTAGTAATGATGAAGAGCTGCTACCATGTTTGCTAGGCATAGAGAAAGAGAATTTTCATGTGAGGATGCAAATTGATGTGCTTAAGCAGGCATTTGGACCTAGGATGGCGGGTGCAACATCTCGGGGAGAACCAAGTCGTCATAATGGCATCTCTAGCCAAAACAGTTCAGTTAGTGCACGATGACGTGGTGGCTCGAGAAGCGTGGGCACCGGCAGTAGGGTCCCCCTTGAAGTGGAGCCTGATGAATACAATTCTGGGGTTGATGAAGAGAAGCTATATTCTGATGTTATTCAGAATTTACGATGGGCACCTCGGGCTGAAAACCAAGATGAGGCTCACAATACAGTCCATGTGGATGATGACGTGGTGGATGAGGACGAAGACCTTGCAGCTGTTGAATGGGACCCTTTTAACTCTCATATGGAAGAAGGTACCGTTTTTGCATCCATGACTGAGTGTAGAAATGCACTTGTGACATACTGCATCAAGATAGAACGTACTTTCAAAGTTTAGAAGAGCGATCAAGTAGGCTACAGAGTGCACTGTCCGACTGAGGGTTGTCCATGGAGGATGCTCACATCTAAAATGCGAAATAGTATGAATTTTTAGGTCAAAGTGAACCCTTTTAAGCACACATGCCAGGAATCAACCCTTAGGAAGGATACAATCAGTAGAGCCAAGTCAAGATGGATGGTAGAAGAAGTAAAGAAGTGGGTGAAAGAAAATCAGCAAGTGGGTCCAAAGGAATTGCAGAAGAACATCAAAGACAAGTTCAAGATAGATTTACCATACATGAGGTTGTTCAATGCTAAACAACATGCTATGGATTCTATTTATGGTAACTGGCAGGAAAGTTTTCAATTGTTGTATTCATTTAAATGTAAAGTTTAGAGGACCAGCCCAGATAGTATTGTAGATATTGACTACCACACCGTGGAGTAAACATTCAGGGGAGTGACAAAGACAAAGGAATGCTTTAGGAGGGTTTTTGTCTGCTTTGAGGCTTGTCGCTGGGGTTTCTTGGCAGGCTGCAGGCCTTATTCGGCTATTGATGCCACTTTTCTCACAGGGAGGTTTACAGGAAAGTTAGTAGCAGCTTGTGCAGTTGATGCACATAGTTTTGTATTTCTAGTTGCATACGGTGTGCTGGAGACAGAGTCCGAGGAGAGCTGGACTTGGTTTTTGCATAATGTGCGCCGGGCTATTGCACATCCCAATGGGTTAGCCATTCATACAAATGCCTGCAAAGGTTTAGAAGTGGTCGTGAACAATGTGTTCCCTGGAGTAGAGCATAGGGAATGCATGTGTCATCTTGCTGAAAATTTCATGAAGAAATTCAAAGGAAAGGTGTATACCGACAATTTATGGCCAGCATCTTTGACATGCAGTGTGAAGAAGCACAACTACCACTTGAGGCAGTTATACATGAATCGCAAAGTGAAAGAATACTTGGTGATACACCACTCCAAGTTATGGACCAGAAGCCAATTCAGTGAACTGAGCAAAGTTGACTATGTGCACAATAATCTAGCAGAGTCTTTCAACTCAACGATCCGAAAACTAAAGGGTCATTATGTGGTGGATTTTCTTGACAGGATAAGGATAGAATACATGCATAAATTTCATTATCGTGCAGGAATAGCCGAGGCAAAATTCATGGGCCACATTATCATCCCTGCCGTGATGAATGAATTGAAGAAGAAAACAAAAGGCTTGGAAATGACCATGACTCTTTGCTCGGGTACCACAGCAGAGATATCATATTTGGATAAAGAGAAGAGGGAATGGAGATATCCAGTGGATTTAGAAGCTAGAACTTGCAGTTGTAGGCAATGGCAGATAACTGGGTTGCCATGCATTCATGCCTTGTTTTTCATCAGTTCTCTCCCAGGTCCAGCAGGGAACATACAGCAGTATGTGCATGATTACTACTCTGTTGCAAGGTTCAAAGCCACATATGCGTATGCCTTGCCTGCTATGGAGGGAAAACAACAATGGGACATGGTGGACCCTGTATTCAAACTTTGTGCTCCAATTCTAAAGAGAGCAGTAGGTAGACCAAGGAAGAGTCGAATCAGACCTCACAGTGAAGGGGCTAGACTTGGAGCAAGGAAGCGTAAGTGCACAAGGTGTGGTGGGTCTGGTCATTTCGGTAAGTATTGTATAACACGGTAGATCCAGCATTCGGAGAGAGTTTCGATGAAGGCTTTGATGAAAATGTTGGTCAGGAGCCGGTGCCTCAATAGATGATGAAAATGATGATCAACACCCAGTTGCATCACATGAGGATTTTGACGAGGTTCCAAATGATGATGGTCAACAACCGCATGATTTTGACGATGATCCAAAATATCCTCCAAATGATGATTCAAGTGAGGCTCCAAATGGTGTTTCAAGTGAGGCTCCAAATGGTGATCCGAATGAGGCTCCAAATGGCAATGGTGATCCAAGTGAGGCTCCAAATGGTGACCAACCTTCTGTTGTTGTGAGTTCTGCTAGGTATGTAAATCTTGCAAATACTACTGTACATTTATCACTTGACATTATCTCATTACCCTTTATGTTTTGCACAGCTCTGCGGTAGGTTTGAAGAAGGCGCGCAAGGTACCGACAGCCAAGAGGAGAAGAGAAGAAGCAGTGAGCACAAGGTGCATGAGGAGAAAAGTGATGCCAAGAAGCTCAACGAACAGACAGAAGCCCCAACGCTATTTATGAATAATTATGAAACATTGTGAATAATGTTGTATTTCTCTTGAATGATGTTGGACCTATGTTAGAACTATGTTTGAATGATGTTGGACCTATGTTAGAACTTCAAATTTGACATGCTATATGAATGTTGGAATTCTTTCGAAACTTTGGTAAACTCACATTCATGAAAAATGTGCTAAAAAAGAGCTCCAAAGGTAGGGTAAACGACCTCATTTCTAAGCAAGATTTTTTTTACCTTGTCTACATGAGCCAAATAACTTTCCTACACATATATTCTATATACACAAACTATGTGCGCTGGTTTTTCCTTTTTTTTTGATTTTTTTCAAATTTTGTTTTGCTCATTTGAATTCTGGTCAAACCTAACATTGACCAAGATTTAAACAAATCTAAAATATCAAAAGGAAAAACTAAGCCTGGATCCTTCTTATTCACTCCAAAATGAAGCTGTGATGAGGTTTTTAAAATTTTCATGAAAAAATGCTAAAAAAGAGGGGTCCAAAGGTAGTGTAAACGGCCTTTTTCTAAGCAAGGTTTTTTCGACCTTGTCTAAATCAGCCAAATAACTTTCCTACGCATATATTCTATATATGCAGAGTATGTGCGCTGGTTTTTCCATTTTTTGATTTTTTTTAAATTTGTTTTGCTCATTTGAATTCTGGTCAAACCTAACTTTGACGAAGATTTAAACAATTCTAAAACATCAAAAATGAAAAAATAAGCCTGGATCCTTCTTAGTCACTCCAAAATGAAGCTGCGGTGAGGTTTTTGAATTTTTCATGTTCATTTCCCCAAAACACTTCTCTTCACTTCATACAAGAGAGTTTGAGATACTTGAGATATCACATAATACACTTGAACTTTTTGTTTAAATGTATGTAAACATTGTTTATCAACTTATATTGTTAGTATATGACATAAGAAGACTATGTGCGCAGGTTTTCCATTTTTCTTATTTTTATTTAATTTATTATGCTCATTTGAAATCTGGTCAAACCTATGTTTGACTGTTCCAAACCCCTCCCAAACCCCGCTAACCCTAGTGCTGAACAGGGACCGTCCATCTAACCCTAGCGGCGATCAAGAACCGTTGATCTAACCCTTCTAGAAGGAATCTGCAGGGAGGAGGGGGGGCGATCCGCGAGATGCAATCTGATTGGCTTGGAGATTGTTTTTTCTCAATAACTACCGGGCGCGCTGGATGCACCATTGGGCCGTCTCGCTATCTGGTCCCGAGACCGCAGTTAATAGCCTGTCTCAGCCTTTCGAGGCATGCATGCATGGGAAGGGCGGCGACATGGGTTTGCATGCGCGGGAGGTGGACGTGCATGCATGCGAGCAAGGCGAGCTAGGCGAGCTAGATGGCCATGCACGTATTGATTCAGAGTTAGGCCACTGTTTCAGATTACACCGTTGATTCAGATTACGGCAGTGAGTCAGAGGCACGCGCCCGGTCAAAGAGCTTCCCTAAGTGATTCAAATGCACACACGCATCCAATGCATCGTTTCGGTGCAAAAATTTAAGGGTCCAAAACGTACACGCACCATTCTCATCTGTTCTCTCTTCCTCTCCCACCCACAGGCCTATAAATGGGGTGCCCCTCCTTCCTCTCCCACTCACCACCCAAAAGTCAGATCCATTCTCTCCAACTTCAAACACCCAAGCGACCGAGCCCTGTCCAAGCGACCAAGTGAAGATGCAGTACAACGGGCCGACCTTCCTTCGTCCGCCTGTCGTGCCGGAGCTACGGTACCCACCGGGCGTGCTCGTGGAGAGGGAGCTCCGTGTGTGGGCGACATCAAGGTGCACTACTAGGGAAAAGCCTATACATAGAAAGTTACTAGTAGCGAGGGTTAAAAACCCTCGCTACTACTACTTACCAGTAGCGCAGGTTTTTAAACCTCGCTACTACTAACCTGCGCTACTGGTAAGTAGCAGTAGCGAGGGTTTTTAACCCTCGCTACTACTAAGCGGTCTCTACCGTGCCCCCCGGGACATGCCATAGTAGTAGCGCGGGTTTTTAAAACCTCACTACTACTAAGTTTGATAGCAGTAGCGTTGGTTTTTAGCCCTCGCTACTACTAAGTGGTGCCATAGTAGTAGCGAGGGGGTAAAAAACCGCGATACTACTAAAGGTCCCATTTTCAAACTCTACCCCCCCCCCCTGGTGGATCGCCTTTTCAGTTTTAAAAAAAATAAAAGAAAATGATGAAAATGTCAAAAAATAAAAGAAAATAAGTTTCCCATGTGATATGTGGTCTAGTTGTTGGGAAAATTTGCAAATATGAATTTCGACTTTATTTGCAAAATCTCTCGAGAATTTGTAAAAATGGGCATAACTTTTGCATACAAACTCGGATGAAAAAGTTTTTTATATGAAAAATCATCTACTCGAAAAGTTACATCCAAATTTAACTGGGGGAACCCCGTTAAACATTTTCAAAATCCTGAAAAACCTAACAGAAAAAAGTTACGGGGCTTTTAAGATCTAGAGTGGAAAAAATCGAAAAAAATTCAAACTGTGTGGTCAAACTGTGGTCAAACAATGGTCAAACTAATTATTCTAGAATATTAGTGTTACTAAATAATTATTTTAGTTTTTTTGAATTTTGGTCAAATCTGGTCAAACTATGGCCAAACTGTGGTCAAACTAATTATTCAAGAAATATTAGTGTTACTAATTTTTTAGAACAATAGTTTCAAACTCAAATAGTGAAATGTGTGACTTCATGCTCAAGCTAAATTCCTGAGGTTAATAGGATTGACATCTTACTATTGTCAGGAAAATAACAAGTGTAGACTTGGAAACGAGGGAGAATAGAACCCGGAAGTTAAGCGTGCTCAGGCTGGAGTAGTGAGAGGGTAGGTGACCGTCCGGGAAGTTAGATGATTTGGAATGATAAGGGGTGATTAGAGAGTAAATTGAGCAGCGATGAGGGGTGATTAGAGATTTGAGGTTAAAATAATTCAGAAATTTGAAAATTAGGGGGAAAAATTGAAATATTTTTTTGAAAAAATTCAAAAAAAACCCGCGCTGGTAGTAGTAGCGCGGGTTTTTACCCACGCTACTACTAAAGGACATAGTAGTAGCGCGGGTGGCACCCGCGCTACTGCTATAAGTTAGCTGTAGCGCCTTATTGGTAGCGTCGGCCCCCGCGCTGCTAATAGGCCCAAAACCCGCGCTGCTGCTAGGCTTTTCCCTAGTAGTGGTGGAGGGGATCCGTCGAGCTCACCCGCGCCTTCCTCAGAGCCGGCTATGCCCACCTCACACGGGGCTCGCTGATGACCCACAAGTGTAGGGGATCTATCGTAGTCTTTTCAATAAGTAAGAGTGTCGAACCCAACAAGGAGCAGAAGGAAATGACAAGCGGTTTTCATTAAGGTTTTCTCTGCAAGCACTGAAATTGTAGGTAACAGATAGTTTTGTGATAAGATAAATTGTAACGGGTAACAAGCAATGAAAGTAAATAAAGTGCAGCAAGGTGGCCCAATCCTTTTTGTAGCAAAGGACAAGCCTGGACAATTTCTTATAATGAGAAAAGAGCTCCCGAGGACACATGGGAATTATTGTCAAGCAAGTTTTCATCACGCTCATATGATTCGCGTTCGGTACTTCGATAATTTGATATGTGGGTGGACCAGTGCTTGGGTACTGCCCTTACTTGGACAAGCATCCCACTTATGATTAACCCCTATTGCAAGCATCCGCAACTACAAAAGAAGTATTAAGGTAAACCTAACCACCGCATTAAACATATGGATCCAAATCAGCCCCTTACGAAGCAACACATAAACTAGGGTTTAAGCTTCTGTCACTCTAGCAACCCATCATCTACTTATTACTTCCTAATGCCTATTCTAGGCCCAAATAATGGTGAAGTGTCATGTAGTCGACGTTCACATAACACCACTAGAGGAAAGACAACATACATCTCATCAAAATATCGAACGAATACCAAATTCACATGACTACTAATAGCAAGACTTCACCCATGTCATTAGGAACAAACATAACTACTCACAAAGCATATTCATGTTCACAATCAGAGGAGTAATAATATGCATTAAGGATATGAACATATGATCTTCCACCAAGTAAACCAATTAGCATCAACTACAAGGAGTAATCAATGCTACTAGCAACCCACAGGTACTAATTTGTGGTTTTGATACAAGATTGGATACAAGAGATGAACTAGGGTTTTGAGAGGAGATTGTGATGGTGAAGATGTTGATGGAGATTGACCCCCTCCCGATGAGATGATCATTGGTGATGATTTCCCCCTCCCAGAGGGAATTTTCCCCAGCAGAATAGCTCTGCCGAAGCTCTAGATTGGTTCCGCCTCGTGGCGGCGGAATTTCGTCCCGTAAGCTTGCCTCTGATTTTTTTCCATGGTAAAAGCCTTCATATAGCAGAAGAAGGGCATCGGAGGGTCACCAGGGGGCCCAGGAGACAGGGGGCGCGCCTAGTAGGGGTGGGCGCGCCCCCCACCCTCCTGGCCTGGGTGCGGGCCCCCTCTGGTAGTTTCTTCACTCAATAATTCTTATTAATTCCAAAAATAACTTCGGTGGAGTTTCAGGATTTTTGGAGCTGTTCGGAATAGGTTTCCAATATTTGCTCGTTTTCCAGCCAGAATTCCAGCTGCCGACATTCCCCCTCTTCATGGTAAACCTTGTAAAATAAGAGAGGATAGCCATAAGTATTGAGATATAATGTGTGATAACAGCCCATAATGCAATAAATATTGATATAAAAGCATGATGCAAAATGGACGTATCAACTCCCCCAAGCTTAGACCTCGCTTGTCCTCAAGCGGAAGCGAAAATCGAAAAATATGTCCACATGTTTAGAGATAGAGGTGTCGATAAAAATAAAATATGGACATCAGGGCATCATGATCATTCTTATAATAGCAACATTAATAGATTTTATCATATTATTTCTTATGCTCAAGTAACGATCATTTCACAATGTCAAGTATGGTTCAAAAACTTTATTGGGAACTAGCAACCTATAATCTCAGTCACTGAAGCAATTGCAATTTATCATAACATCAGAAAGAGTCAAGAATAGAGCTTTTCAGCAAGTCCACATACTCAACTATCATATAGTCTTCTACGATTGCTAACACTCACGCAGTACTTGTGGTTATGGAGTTTCAACCGGACACTGAGAAAGATAGGGGCTTATTGTGTTGCCTCCCAACGTATTCACCTTTGGGTGATGTCAACAATAATAACTCATGCTAACTTACATCCAGTTGGATATATATATATATATATATATATATATATATATATATATATATATATATATATATCAAGATCTTTCAAACACGAGGAGCTTGCCAAAGGATAAAATGAAAAAGGGAAAGGTGAAGACCACCTTGACTCAAGCATAAAGTAAAAACATAAAGTAAAAGATTGGCCCTTCGCAAAAGGAAGCAGAAATTGTCATGTGCTTTTAGGGTTGGATGCATAAAATCTTAATGCAAAAGAACGTCACTTTATATTGCCACTTGTATGTGGACCTTTATTATGCAGTCTGTCGCTTTTATTGCTTCCAAAACAAGATCGTATAAGGCTTACTTTTCTCTGCACTAATAAACCTTACATATTTAGATAGCAATTTTTATTACCTGCAACATGACAACTTACTTGAAGGATCTTACTCAATCCATAGGTAGGTATGATAGACTCTCATGGCAAAATTGGGTTTAAGGATATTTGGAAGCACAAGTAGTATCAAGCATAAAGTAAAAACATAAAGTAAAAGATTGGCCCTTCGCAGAAGGAAGCACAGATTGTCATGTGCTTTTAGGGTTGGATGCATAAAATCTTAATGCAAAAGAAGGTCACTTTATATTGCCACTTGTATGTGGACCTTTATTATGCAGTCCGTCGCTTTTATTGCTTCCAAAACAAGATCGTATAAGGCTTATTTTCTCTGCACTAATAAGCCTTACATATTTAGATAGCAATTTTTATTGCCTGCAACATGACAACTTACTTGAAGGATCTTACTCAATCCATAGGTAGGTATGATTGACTCTCATGGCAAAACTGGGTTTAAGGATATTTGGAAGCACAAGTAGTATCTCTACTTGGTGCAAGGAATTTGTCTATCATGAAGGCAAGCTCAACATGTTGGGAAGATCAATGACAATATACTGTAACTGAGATGTGAGAAAACATAAACCATTACATTATCTTCCTTGTCCAACATCAACTCTTTTAGCATGTCATACTTAATGAGTGCTCCCAATCATAAAAGATGTCGAAGATAATATATTTGTATGTGAAAATCTCTCTTTCCTTATTACTTCCTATTAACTGCAACGATGACCAAAATTACGTTTGTCAACTCTCAACAACTTTTATGCCTCATACTTTCTATGTGTGAAGTCATTACTGTCGATAAGATCAATATGAACTCTTTTATTCTTTTTATTCTTTCTACTTTGTCAAGATCATGGTAAGATAGCAAAGCCGTTGACTCAACACTAATCTTTATTATAGATAGCTCACGAACTCGATTACATAAAGAGATCACAAAGAAAAACTCAAAACTACTTGATACTAAAACTTCAATCTACTAGATCAAGATAATACTAAAAAGATCGAACTAAATAAAACGGTAAAGATAGGAGTGTGACGGTGATACGACCGGGGCACCTCCCCCAAGCTTGGAAGTTACCAAGGGGAGTGCCCATACCCATGTGATTATATCCTTGGAGGTGGTGAAGTAGGAGTTGTTGATGATGCAGGCTTGTCGTCCATCTTCCAAGGCATAGGCTCACCATCATATAAGGATGATCGAGTCTCCAGGATCCTTAAATCTACAGCCAAACTCATCCTCTTGAATCTATATTCATACTCATAGTTTTGGTTTTGCAGGTCATAGATCTGGGCTTGGAGGTGCTCGATTTTCTCTTGAATCTTGAAGATGGTCTCCCCAATGACCTTGGCATCTAGCTTGTGGTTGTTGGTGAACTCCGTGAGCATCATCTGGTTAGTGTTGAGTCCACGCTCCACCATCCCTTGGCACTTCAAGACTTGTTGCTCCATGGCTTCGAGCTTTGTCTCCACACTTCCGGTACGCCTTGGTCCCTCCACATTGCGGATGTGCAGCACCCCCTCACGCATCTCAATGGTTTGGGGGTGTTGCAGCACCTCCGCGAGATAGGGGTTGATAACCCTCTCGAAAAACTTGTCCTTGGGAGTGCTTGGGGACATCATGATGCTCTAGATCTGTCAGAAAAATAGCTCGAAATGAAAACAGAGGATATTTGCGTGATATGGTGGTCAAAGCCTTCGGGAGATTATATAATGAATTTTTACCGACCAAAATACATAACATGCAAGAAAACAGAGTCCGGGTGGCACACGAGGTGACCACGAGACAGGGGGGCGCGCCCTCCAGCCTCGTGGAGGCCTCGGGTCCTTCCCGGACTACTTCTTTCTTTCCAAAATTCTTAAATATTCCAAAACGGATAAAAATTGCCATTAGAATTGTTTTGGAGTCAGTTTACTTACCGTACCACATACCTATTCCTTTTCGGAGTCTGGAACATTCTAGAAAGTGTCCCTTATTTATTCCTCCAGGGTTACGGTCTCAATAATATTAGTTTCAACATTGATAGGATTACCTGAGATATAATGTTTGATTCTTTGACCGTTTACCACCCTCGGACTTGTGCCTTCGAAGTTGTTGATTTTTATGGCACCGGAATGATAGACCTCCTCGATAATGTAAGGACCTTCCCATTTAGAGAGAAGTTTTCCTGCAAAAAATCTTAAATGAGAGTTGAATAATAACACATAATCACCTACGTTAAACTCGCGCTTTTGTATCCTTTTGTCATGCCAGCGTTTGATTTTTTCTTTGAATAGCTTGGCATTCTCATAGGCTTGGGTTCTCCATTCATCAAGTGAGCTAATATCAAATAACCTCTTCTCACCGGCAAGTTTGAAGTCATAGTTGAGCTCTTTAACATCCCAATATGCTTTATGTTCAAGTTCAAGAGGTAAGTGACATGCTTTTCCATAAACCATCTTATACGGAGACATACCCATAGGATTTTTGTATGCAGTACTAGGCCCATAATGCATCATCAAGTTTTTTGGACCAATTCTTTCTAGATCTATTCGCAGTCTTTCGCAAAAATAATTTGAGCTCTCTATTGCTCAACTCTACTTGACCACTAGACTGCGGGTGATAAGGAGATGCGATTCTATGATTAACATCATACTTAGCAAGCATCTTACGGAAAGCACCATGAATAAAATGTGAACCACCATCAGTCATAAGATATCTAGGGATCCAAACCTCGGAAAAATAACTTCTTTAAGCATATCAAAGACAAAGACAAAAGGAATATCTTTTTGCAATAAATTAGTCAGAGGCCTAGAGATTTTAGAAAAGTCCTTAATGAACCTCCTATAAAAACCTGCATGACCAAGGAAACTTCTTATACCTTTTTATGTCCTTGGGACATGGCATCTTTTCAATAGCATCAACCTTGGCTTTATCAACTTCAATACCCCTCTTAGAAATTTTATGCCCCAAGACAATGCCTTCATTAACCATAAAGTGGCACTTTTCTCAATTCAAGACGAGACTAGTGTCTTCGCATCTCTGCAAAACTCGATCAAGGTTGCTCAAGCAATCATCAAAAGAGGATCCATAAACAGAGAAATCATCCATGAATACCTCACAAATCTTTTCACAAAAGTCAGAGAATATAGCCATCATGCATCTTTGAAAGGTAGCAGGTGCATTACATAAACCCAAAGGCATACGTCTATAAGAAAAAGTACCGAAAGGGCAAGTAAAAGTAGTTTTTGATTGATCCTTCGCTGACACAGGTATTTGAGAGAAACCAGAATAACCATCTAGAAAGCAGAATTGTGTGTGTTTGGATAGTCTTTCTAGCATTTGATCAATAAAAGGTAAAGGGCAATTATCTTTCTTAGTAGCTTTATTTAATTTACGAAAATCAATTACCATCCTATAAATTGTAATAATTCTTTGCAGGATCAATTCATCTTTATCATTAGGAACGACAGTAATACCTCCCTTTTTAGGAACACAATGGACAAGACTTACCCAATCACTGTCAGCAACGGGATAAATTATACCTGCCTCAAGGAGCTTTAGTATCTCCTTTCTTACCACTTCTTTCATCTTTGGATTCAATCGTCGTTGAGGATCTCTAAATGGTTTGGCATCATCCTCCAAATTATTTTTGTGTTGGCATAACGTGGGACTAATGCCCTTGAGATCATCCAGTGTATAACCAATAGCAGCACGGTGCTTCTTCAGAGTTTTCAATAATCTTTCTTCTTCTTGCTCTGAAAGGTTAGCACTAATAATAATAAGATATATTTTCTTTTCATCAAGATAAGCATACTTAAGATTATCAGGTAATCGTTTGAGTTCAAACACGGGATCACCCTTGGGTGGAGGGGGATCCCCTAGAATTTCAACGGGTAGGTTCTGTTTCAGCATAGGTTCCTGTTGAAGGAACACTTCATCTATTTCCCTTCTTTCCTTCATAAACATATCATTTTCATGGTCTAGCAAATATTGTTCTAACGGATCAGTAGGAGGCACGGCAATAGAAGCAAGACCAATAATCTCATCCTTACTAGGTGATTCTCTATTACGGGGTTGTCTACGAAACTTGGCAAAATTAAACTCATGAGACACATCCCCTAAGCCAATTGTAACAGTATCCTTTTCACAATCAATCCTAGCATTAACAGTATTCAAGAAGGGTCTACCAAAAATAATGGGACAAAAATCATCTTGTGGGGAACCAAGAACAAGAAAATCAGCAGGATATTCAACATCTCTAACAATCCCAAATGGCTTAATAGTATCTCTATTGGCAAGCTTAATAGTAACATCTATATCTTCCATTTCAGTGGGTGCAATATCATGCATAATTTCTTTATATAAGTCATAGGGTATTGCACTAGCACTAGCACCCATATCACATAAGCCATGATAACAATGATCTCATATTTTGACAGAAATAACAAGCATGCCTACAACAGGTCTATGTATCTTAGTATCTGGTCTAGCAGTATTAGCAGTCTCACCATAGAAATAAATAACATGCCCATCTAAATTATCATCCAAGAGATCTTTAACCATAGCAATACTAGGTTCAACTTTAATTTGCTTAGGAGGTGTATAAGTCCTAGTATTACTCTTACGAATAACAGTCGAAGTTTTAGCATGATCCTTTATCCTAGCAGGAAAAGGAAGTTTCTCAATATAAGTAGTAGGAACAATAGGATCACTATAAGTGACAGTCTTTTCTTCGACTGTAATAGGTGCAACTACTTTTACTTCAATGGGATGATTATATTTAAACCACTTCTCCTTAGGGAGATCAACGTGAGTAGCAAAAGATTCACAGAAAGAAGCTACTATCTCAGAGTCAAGTCCATACTTAGCGCTAAATCCATGAAAGGCATTGGTATCCATAAAACATTTAACACAATCAAACTTAGGTGTCATATCTGACTCCTTACCATCGTCGGAACCCCAATCTTCAGAGTTGCATTTAATTCTTTCCAATAAGTCCCATTTGAATTCAATAGTCTTCAGCATATAAGAACCAGCACAGGAAGTATCGAGCATGTTGCGATCACTGGGAGAAAGCCGAGCATAAATTTTTTGAATAATCATTTCTCTGGAGAGCTCATGATTGGGGCATGAATATAACATTGACTTAAGCCTCCCCCAAGCTTGAGTGATGCTTTCTCCTTCGCGAGGCCAGAAATTATATATGTAATTATGATCACGATGAACAAGATTCATAGGATAGAACTTCTGGTGAAATTCCAACTTCAATCGTTTATAATTCCAAGATCCCGTATCATCACATAGCCTATACCATGTCAATGCATCTCCCTTCAAAGATAAAGGGAAGTCCTTCCTTTTGAAAACATCATCGGGAATACCTGCAAGCTTAAATAATCCACAAACTTCATCCACAAAGATAAGGTGTAAATCGGGATGCAATGTTCATTCTCCTGCAAAGGGATTAGCTAGCAGTTTCTCTATCAGACCCGAAGGAATCTCAAAGTAAATATTTTCAGTAGGTTCAGTAGCTTGAGGAGCAACTCTTTGCTCTTCTGGTTGGGGTGAAGATACCCTGAACAAGCCCCTCAAAGGATTAGTTTCCATAGTAACAAGTGACAGAAAATTTCAGCACACTACATAAATGTTTCCTTACCAAGTTCCACTCACCAAAAGCGCTACACATCCCGGCAATGGCGCCAGAAAAGATTCTTGATGACCCACAAGTGTAGGGGACCTATCGTAGTCTTTTCGATAAGTAAGAGTGTTGAACCCAACGAGGAGCAGAAGGAAATGACAAACGGTTTTCAGTAAGGTTTTCTCTGCAAGCACTGAAATTGTAGGTAATAGATAGTTTTGTGATAAGATAAATTGTAATGGGTAACAAGCAATGAAAGTAAATAAACTGCAGAAAGGTGGCCCAATCCTTTTTGTAGCAAAGGACAAGCCTGGAAAATTTCTTATAATGAGAAAAGAGCTCCCGAGGACACATGGGAAGTATTGTCAAGCTAGTTTTCATCACGCTCATATGATTCGCGTTCGGTACTTTGATAATTTGATATGTCGGTGGACCGGTGCTTGGGTACTTCCCTTACTTGGACAAGAATCCCACTTATGATTAACCCCTATTGCAAGCATCCTCAACTAAAAAAAGTATTAAGGTAAACCTATCCACAACATTAAGCATATGGATCCAAATCAGCCCCTTACGAAGCAACACATAAACTAGGGTTTAAGCTTCTGTCACTCTAGCAACCCATCATCTACTTATTACTTCCCAATGCCTTCCCCTAGGCCCAAATAATGGTGAAGTATCATGTAGTAGACGTTCACATAACACCACTAGAGGAAAGACAACATACATCTCATCAAAATATCGAACGAATACCAAATTCACATGACTACTAGTAGCAAGACTTCACCCATTGTTGGAAATATGTCCTAGAGGCAATAATAAAATGGTTATTATTATATTTCCTTGTTCATGATAATTGTCTATTGTTCATGCTATAATTGTGTTATCCGAAAATCGTAATACATGTGTGGATACGTAGACCACAACATGTCCGTAGTTAGCCTCTAGTTTACTAGCTCGTTGATCAATGGATGGTTACGGTTTCCTGACCATGGACATTGGATGTCATTGATAACGGGATCACATCATTGGGAGAATGATGTGATGGACAAGACCCAATCCTAAGCATAGCACAAGATCGTATAGTTCGTTTGCTAGAGCTTTTCTAATGTCAAGTATCATTTCCTTAGACCATGAGATCGTGTAACTCCCGGTTACCGTAGGAATGCTTTGGGTGTACCCAACGTCACAACATAACTGGGTGACTATAAAGGTATAATACAGGTATCTCCGAAAGTGTCTGTTGGGTTGACACGGATCGAGACTGGGATTTGTCACTCTGTATGACAGAGAGGTATCTCTGGGCCCACTCATTAATGCATCATCATAATGAGCTCAATGTGACCAAGTTGTTAGTCACGGGATCATGCATTACGGTATGAGTAAAGTGACTTGCCGGTAACGAGATTGAATGAGGTATTGGGATACCGACGATCGAATCTCGGGCAAGTAACGTACCGATTGACAAAGGGAATTGTATACGGGATTGCTTGAATCCTTGACATCGTGGTTCATCCGATGAGATCATCGTGGAACATGTGGGAGCCAAAATGGGTATCCATATCCCACTGTTGTTTATTGGCCGGAGAGCTGTCTCGGTCATGTCTGCATGATTCCCGAACCCGTATGGTCTACACACTTAAGATTCGGTGACGCTAGGGTTATTAGGAAGACTTGTAAGTGATTACCGAATGTTGCTCGGAGTCCCGGATGAGATCCCGGACGTCACGAGGAGTTCCGGAATGGTCCGGAGGTGAAGATTTATATATGGGAATTTGTCATACGGTCACCGGGAAAGTTCGGGGGCTTATCTGTATTGTACCGGGGCCACCGGATGGGTTCCGGGGGTCCATCGAGAGGGGCCACCTCTCTCGGAGCGCCTCATGGGACGTAGTGGGAAGGGAACCAGCCCCTGGAGGGTTGGGCGCACCCCCCCCCCCCGCTTGGGCCCATGCGCCTAGGGTTGGGGGGGAACCCTAGAGGGGGCGTCCCCTTGCTTGGGGGAAAGCCCCCTCCCCTTGGCTGCCCCCTCTAGATCCCATCTAGAGGGGGCCGGCCCCCTTCCCCCTTCTCCTATAAATAGAGGGGCGAGGGGAGGGCTGCACACCACATCCAAGGCGCAGCCCCTCCCCTCCCCAACACCTCTCCTCCTCCGTTAAGAGCTTGGCGAAGCCCTGCCGAAGTACTGCCTCTCCACCACCACCACGCCGTCGTGCTGCTGCTGGAGCTCTCTTCCTCAACCTCTCCCTCCTCCTTGCTGGATCAAGGCGAGGGAGACGTCTAGGCTCCGTACGTGTGTTGAACGCGGAGGTGTCGTCCGTTCGGCGCTAGGATCTTCGGTGATTTGGATCACGACGAGTACGACTCCATCAACCCCGTTCACTTGAACGCTTCCGCTCGCGATCTACAAGGGTATGTAGATGCACTCCTATCTCTCTCATTGCTAGATGACTCCATAGATTGATCTTGGTGATGCATAGAAATTTTTTATTTTCTGCAATGATCCCCAAAAGTGGCATCATGAGCTAGGTCTATGCGTAGTTTCTATGCACGAGTAGAACACAATTTTGTTGTGGGCGTAGATTTTGCCAATTTACTTGCCACTACTAGTCTTATCTTGTTTCGACGGCATCGTGGGATGAAGCGGCCCGGATCGACCTTACACATACGCTTACGTGAGACAGGTTCCACCGACTGACATGCACTAGTTGCATAAGGTGGCTAGCGGGTGTCTGTCTCTCCCACTTTAGTCGTATCGGATTCGATGAAAAGGGTCCTTATGAAGGGTAAATAGAAATTGGCATATCACGTTGTGGTTTTGACGTAGGTAAGAAACGTTCTTGCTAGAACCCTATTGCAGCCACGTAAAAACATGCAACAACAATTAGAGGATGTCTAACTTGTTTTTGTAGCATATGCCTTGTGATGTGATATGGCCAGAAAAGGATGTGATGAATGATATATATGTGATGTATGAGATTGATCATGTTCTTGTAATAGGAATCATGACTTGCATGTCGATGAGTATGACAACCGGCAGGAGCCATAGGAGTTGTCTAAATTATTGTATGACCTGCGTGTCATTGAATAACGCGTTGTAATTACTTTACTTTATTGCTAAACCGTTAGCCATAGTAGTTGAAGTAATCGTTGGCGTGACAACTTCATGAAGACACGATGATGGAGATCATGATGATTGAGATCATGGTGTCATGCCGGTGACGATGATGATCATGGCGCCCCGAAGATGGAGATCAAAAGGAGCAAAATGATATTGGCCATATCATGTCACTATTTGACTGCATGTGATGTTTATCATGTTTTTGCATCTTATTTGCTTAGAACGACGGTAGTAAATAAGATGATCCCTCATAATAATTTCAAGAAAGTGTTACCCCTAACTGTGCGCTGTTGCCAAAGTTCGTTGTTTCAAAGCACCACATGATGATCGGGTGTGATATATTCTAACGTTCACATACAATGGGTGTAAGACAGATTTACACATGCAAAAACACTTAGGTTGACTTGATGAGCCTCGCATGTACAGACATGGCCTCGAAACACAAGAGACCGAAAGGTCGAACATGAGTCGTATAGAAGATATGATCAACATGTAGATGTTCACCGATGATGACTAGTCCGTCTCACGTGATGATCGGACACGGCCTAGTTGACTCGAATCATGGATCACTTAGATGACTAGAGGGATGTCTATCTGAGTGGGAGTTCATTGAATAATTTGATTAGATGAACTTAATTATCATGAACTTAGTCTAAAGCTTTTGCAATATGTCTTGTAGATCAAATGGCCCATGCTAATGTTGCCCTCAACTTCAACGTGTTCCTAAAGAAAACCAAGTTGAAAGATGATGGGAGAAACTATACAGACTGGGTCCGGAACTTGAGGATCATCCTCATAGCTGCCAAAAGAGCATATGTCCTAGATGCACCGCTAGGTGAAGCATCCATTTTCCCAGCAACTCAAGACGTTATGAACGCCTGGTAGTCGCGTAGTGATGATTACTCCCTGGTTCAGTGTGGCATGCTTTACAGCTTAGAACCGGGGCTCCAAAAGCGTTTTGAGCAACACAGAGCATATCAGATGTTCCAAGAGCTGAAAATGGTTTTCCAAGCTCATGCCCAGGTCGAGAGATATGAAGTCTCCGACAAGTTCTACAGTTGTAAGATGGAGGAGAATACTTGTGTCAGCGAGCACATACTCAAAATGTATGGGTTGCACAACCGCTTGTCTCAGCTGGGAGTTAACCTCCCGGATGACGCGGTCATTGACAGAATCCTTCAGTCGCTCCCACCAAGGTACAAGAGCTTTGTGATGAACTACAACATGCAGGGGATGGTGAAAACCATTCTTGAGGTATTTTCAATGCTGAAATCAGCGGAGGTAGAACTCAAAAAGGAACATCAAGTGTTGATGGTCAATAAAACCACTAGTTTCAACAAAGGCAAGGGTAAGAAGAACTTCAAGAAGGATGGCAAGGGAGTTGCCGCGCCCGGTCACCCAGTTGCCGGGAAGAAGCCAAAGCATGGACCCCAAACCTGAGACTAAGTGCTTTTATTGCAAGGGAAGCGGACACTGGAAGCGGAACTGCCCCAAGTACTTAGCGGACAAGAAGGCCGGCAACACCAAAGGTATATGTGATATACATGTAATTGATGTGTACCTTACCAGTACTCATAGTAGCTCCTGGGTATTTGATACCGGTGCGGTTGCTCATATTTGTAACTCAAAACAGGAGACTGGCGAAGGTCGGGGTGACGATGCGCGTCGGGAATGGTTCCAAGGTCGATATGATCACCGTCGGCACGCTACCTCTACATTTACCTACGGGATTAGTTTTAAACCTCAATAATTGTTATTTAGTTCCAGCTTTGAGCATGAACATTGTATCTGGATCTCGTTTAATACGAGATGGCTACTCATTTAAATCCGAGAATAATGGTTGTTCTATTTATATGAGAGATATGTTTTATGGTTTTGCCCCGCTGGTCAATGGTTTATTCTTAATGAATCTTGAACGTGATGTTACACATATTCATAGTGTGAATACCAAAAGATATAAGATTGATAATGATAGTCCCACATATCTGTGGCACTGCCGCCTTGGTCACATTGGTGTCAAACGCATGAAGAAGCTCCATACAGATGGACTCTTGGAGTCTCTTGATTTCAAATCATTTGACATGTGCGAACCATGCCTCATGGGTAAAATGACCAAGACTCTGTTCTCCGGAAAAATGGAGCGAGCAACCAACTTATTGGAAATTATGCATAATGATGTGTGCGGTCCAATGAGCGTTGAGGCTCACGGTGGCTATCGTTATGTTCTCACCCTCACTGATGACTTGAGTAGATATGGGTATGTTTACTTGATGAAACACAAGTCTGAGGCCTTTGAAAAGTTCAAGGAATTTTAGAATGAGGTAGAGAATCAACGTAATAGAAAAATAAAGTTCTTACGATCAGATTGTGGGGGAGAATATTTAAGTCACGAGTTTGGTACGCACTTAAGGAAATGTCGAATTGTTTCACAACTCACGCCGCCTGGAACACCTCAGTGAAACAGTGTGTCCGAACGTCGTAATCGCACTCTATTGGATATGGTGTGGTCTATGATGTCTCAGGGAGTCCCGGATTAGGTGGTGTCCGGATAGCCGGACTATACCTATGGCCGCACTCCTGGACTATGAAGATATAAGATTGAAGACTTCGTCCCGTGTCCGGATGGGACTTTCCTTGGCGTGGAAGGCAAGCTTGGCGATACGGATATGTAGATCTCCTCCCATTGTAACCGACTCTGTGTAACCCTAGCCCTGTCCGGTGTCTATATAAACCGGAGGGTTTTAGTCCGTCGGACGGACAACAATCATACCATAGGCTAGCTTCTAGGGTTTAGCCTCTCTGATCTCGTGGTAGATCTACTCTTGTACTACCCATATCATCAATATTAATCAAGCAGGAGTAGGGTTTTACCTCCATCGAGAGGGCCCGAACCTGGGTAAAAACATCGTGTCCCATGTCTCATGTTACCATCCGCCTAGACGCACAGTTCGGGACCCCCTACCTGAGATCCGCCGGTTTTGACACCGACATTGGTGCTTTCATTGAGAGTTCCACTGTGCCGTCGCCATCAGGAAGGATGCCTCATCCCGTCTTTAAAGACGGCACGGTTGCTAAAGGAGCTTTGGCTATCGGCCAAACTCTCCGGCTTGGCGGTTTTCTTATGACCGCCTGTTCGGCCGCCGCACCGACGATGACTTCTCAGGTCATCGAAAGCAATCTCCACGTCAACTCGGAACTCGCCGAGCAGATAGATCCGATGGAGCTCTCTTCCTTAAACGAGCTCCTGGATCGCATCGCCGCCCTGGGAGTTGCTACGGACTACGATCAGATTGGGCTTAAACCCGATCCGAGAGAGATTAACTCTCCCCAGGTCACCCACCACGTTGCAGTGGTGGAGGAACAATGCCGCAAGCCTTCATCTATCTTAAGGACTAGTTATGTCCGGATTCCCGATCCCTCCAAGCCGGATACCCGCGGAGGGGAGGACGTCACTCAAGCCCTGAACCTAAAGTCAGGCAGCGGGCTAGATTCATTGGACAACATCCAAGAACCCAAGCTTCCGAGTTCGGAAATTCCTTGGCCCCTGAGTCTCAGATTGGGCGAGGTTCCGGATTTAATTCCACCCGCCCACCCAAATATAAGGGATCTATCCCAAATTCGGCAAGAGCCCGCTGAAATAGTACACCATTACTGGGCCAGATTCCTCCTGGTCATGAACAGGATAGAGGACTACCGCGAGGAGGATGCAATTTCATTCTTCTGCAATAATTGCACGGACAACGGAATCCTCAATGCCATAAGTCGTCGTGAAATTACACGCTTCGCCGACTTGGCATCCATTGTACGAAAGTACTGTGCGATGGAAAGTGCCTGGAAAACCGAAATAAAATTTTGTGACAATCCGGCCCTGAATACAACCCCAGTCCGAAATAAAAATGTGCATTATCGCCAGGCACCTGGGTTAAACACCAAAAAGCAAAAACCCTCTATAGGGCATGGAACCGTACTGGAGGGATGGCTCAATGGACCCTGTAAAATTCATAGTACAGAGGGCGCCACACCAACTCATAGCCTTAGAGTATGTTGGATACTCCGGCAGGTGGCCAGAAGTGGCGAGGAGCTTCTAACTCCAGAATTCATAGAGCACCAGCCCAGGGATACCAGTACGGTATTAACAGTCTTCGAGACTTTCGCATCAAATACTATGCGGAAACGAACACTCCGTAGCCTTGCCGAAGTCTACCAAGTAGCAACAATAAACCCATGGAGTGACACGGCTATTACCTTTAATGCCAATGATGAACCTAAATTCCAAACAGCCCGAGCACCAGCCGCATTGGTCCTCAGTCCAATAGTGGACGGCTTTTGCCTTACCAAGGTACTCATGGACGGTGGCAGCGGATTGAACCTCATTTATGAGCAAACCCTTCGAAAAATGGAAATAGACTGGAGCCACATTGAGCGAAGCAACACAACCTTTAGAGGAATAATCCCCAGTCGGGAAGCGTATTGTACAGGAAAAATCACACTGGATATGGTGTTCGGCACGCCGGATAATTACAGGTCCGAGGAGGTCACGTTTCAAGTGGCCCCATTCAGTAGCGGATACCACGCTCTATTAGGTCGAGAGGCATTCACAATTTTTCAAGCTATACCCCATTACGGGTACATGAAGCTCAAAACGTCCGGATCCAACGGAATCGTCACTCTTGCTGGTGACCCGGACATAGCACTCCGCGCTGAAAATAAGACAGCTGCACTGTCCCTTGAGGCACTATCCGAAGCCCTAGCGACCGAGGAACTGACTGCGCTGCGCTCCACGGTGAATAGGGATGACGTGATACTCGATAAAAGATCCAAGTCCACCTCCTTTAAACCGGCGGACGAAATAGTCAAATTCCAAGTCCATCCAACGGACCCTACAAAAATGGCCTCCATCGGGGCGCAATTAAACCCTGACGTAGATGCCGCACTACGAGAATTCCTACGCAAAAATTGGGACATTTTTGCCTGGCACCCTTTAGACATGCCAGGAATCCCACGCAGGCTGGCCGAGCACAGCCTAAACATCCTAAAAGGATTCAAGCCTGTCAAGCAGGCTCTTCGGCGTTTCTTCGAACCCAAGAGACAAGCTATGGGAGAGGAGCTAGCCAAACTACTGGAGGCCGGATTCATTAGAGACATAAAACATCCGGACTGGCTAGCAAACCTAGTGATGGTACCAAAGAAGGAAAAATCCTGGCGCCTATGCGTCGATTTCAAGGACCTCAACAAGGCTTGCCCAAAGGATCCCTTCCCCCTCCCCCGCATCGATCAAATTATCGACGCTGCCGCAGGACACGATTCATTCTGTTTCCTCGATGCATACTCCGGCTACCATCAAATTAAGATGGCAGAGCCAGACCAAGCCGCAACGGCATTCATCACCCCATACGACCCATTCTGCTTCAACACAATGCCCTTCGGGCTCAAAAACGTTGGCGCAACATATCAGCGCATGATTCAGACATGTCTGGCAAATCAGATCGGCAAAATAGTGGAAGCATACGTAGATGACATGGTCGTCAGAACCAAGCATGTCGAAACTCTAGTAGACGACTTGAGGATCACATTGGATAACCTCCGAACATATGACATCAAGCTTAACCTAGAAAAATGCATTTTCGACGTACCAGCCGTAAAGCTCTTGGGCTTCATTGTATCCGGTAGAGGAATTGGATCAAACACAGCCAAGATCCAAGCTCTATCACAACTGGATATTCCAAAGGACCTCAAACAAATACAAAAATTGACTGGATGCGTGGCGGCTCTAAGCTGCTTTATCTCCCACTTGGGAGAAAAGGCACTACCCCTTTATCGCCTCCTCCGGCGCACCAAACACTTCGAGTGGACGGATGCCGCCACGACCAGACTCGAAGAAATAAAAGACATATTGGCAACAAACCCAGTCCTGGCCGCGCCTAACATCGGCGAACCAATGCTATTATACATTGCGGCAACTTATCAAGTTGTAAGCGCAGTGCTCGTCGTCGAACGAGAAACGGACGGACACAAATTACCCCTTCAAAAACCAGTTTACTATGTGTCCATTGTCCTCACTCCATGCAAGTCACGGTACCCGCATTATCAAAAGATAACATACGCAGTGTTTATGGCATCCCGGAAGCTGTGACACTACTTTCAAGAGTGTTCGATAACAGTAGCCTACAAAGTACCTCTTAACGATATTATAAACAACCGCGACGTGACGGGCCAGATTGCCAAATGGGCCATTGAGCTCCTCCCGTTTGACATAACCTACAAGCCACGGCGAGCTATCAAGTCGCAAGTTTTGGCCAACTTTGTCGCCGAATGGACTGAAGCCGAACTCCCTAAAGAGTACGGCACATATTACAACTGGATCATGCTCTTCGAAGGCTCCAAAATGTTAGCTGGTCTGGGGGCTAGCATCGTCCTAACGTCCCCAACAGGAGATACAGTTCAATACGTACTCCAGATAATGTATACGGACTCCAACAACGCAGCCGAATACGAGGCCCTTCTACATGGTCTCCGGATGGCAGTCTCCATGGGCATCCAACGCCTAGAGGTGCACGGAGATTCGAACCTCGCGATATCCCAGATAAATGGAGACTTTGATGCCAAGGATCTGAAAATGGCAGCTTATCGCAACACCATCCTAAAAATGTCAGCTCGGTTCAAGGGGCTCGAATTTCATCATATAACCCGGGAAAACAATCAGGCAGCAGACGTCTTGGCACGCATCGGCGCAAAGCGCGATGCAGTTCCCCCCAACATTTTCTTGGAGAGGCTATTCAAGCCATCCGTATTATGGAAAGGGGAATCCAGAAATAACAGCCTGGACCCAGCCGCACCGCCCGATACCGAACATTCTGACACAACAGGAGGCTCTGCCAACGAAGTAACATCCTCAGCCCACATAATAATGGCAGTCATTGCCCCGTGGACAGAACCATTCCTAGCCTACCTAACTAGGCAGGAACTTCCTGAGGACCAAAACGAGGCACGCTGCATAGTGCGGCGATCTAAAGCCTATAAAGTCCATGAAGGAGAGCTTTATAAGAAAAGCACCACCGGAGTCCTTCAAAGGTGTATCTCCGAAGAGGAAGGGCTGAATCTTCTGGCTGAAATTCATGCCGGACTCGGCAGGCATCACGCCGCAGCCCGGGCCCTTGTAAGCAAGGCCTTCCGTACAGGATTTTATTGGCCGACGGCCCGGGCAGATGCTCAGGACTTAGTCCAACGATGCGTCGGTTGCCAACTCTTTGCTAGCCAAAGCCATATGCCACCCACCGCCCTCCAAACTATACCCATCACCTGGCCCTTTGCGGTCTGGGGGCTTGACATGGTTGGACCCCTTAAAGGAGGAACCCACAAGAAAAAATACCTACTAGTCATGGTGGACAAATTCACCAAATGGATAGAGGCCAAACCTATTAAGACGGTCGAATCCGGACCGGTGATAGACTTCATATCAGGGGTCGTACACCATTACAGCGTCCCCCACAGCATTATCACTGATAACGGCACGAACTTTACGGCCGACGAGGTCAAACTCTGGTGCAAAAACATGGGCATCAAGCTCGACTACGCTTCAGTCTATCACCCACAAACTAACGGTCAAGTCGAGCAAGCAAATGGTCTAATCATGAGCGGCATCAAACCCAGGTTAGTGCGGTCCATCAAGGAATCTAACACGCACTGGGTAGAGGAGCTCGACTCTGTACTCTGGGGGCTGCGGACCACGCCGAATCGCACTACCGGATTCACACCATTCTTTATGGTATACGGGGCAGAGGCAGTTCTGCCCTGCGACATAATTCATGACACACCTCGCGTGCGCATGTACGAAGAAAGAGAAGCCGAACTCGATCGGCAGAACAGTTTGGACGCTTTGGAGGAGGAGCGTGACATGGCAAAAGCCCGTTCCGCATTCTATCAACAGCAGGCTCGAAGATATCAAAGCAGAGAAGTACGGGCCAAAACTTACAATGTTGGCGAGTTAGTTCTACGCCTGCCGTATAAGAAAAAGGACAAACACAAGCCCAAATGGGAAGGTCCCTTCATCATTGACCAAGTCCTGACCGGTGGAGTGTACGGTCTGCGAGATGCATCGGATAACCGACTCGAGCCGAACCCATGGAACGCAGCCCGTCTCCGAAGATTCTACGCCTAGCGCCGGACTCTGTGTTCGTCTCCTTCCTCTATCTATTTTTTACACATTAGTTGTCTTATATTTCTCTCCTTCTCCCTCCTTTTCTCTTACAGCCTTTAAGGGCTCGTTCGCGCCTTGTTCGCAAACAATTGACGCGCTATCCGCGCTCATTATACCTGGGGGCTTCTTTAACAGAAGCTTGTTTATACGGGCCTTATGCCCAACACATGTGTCACACTTCCACATGTACCTTTTATTCACCATTATATGCATCGATATGACTTAAGTTTTGGCCAAGCTGGGTTGCCTGGCTCCTGTGCTTACCCCTACGTTCCCGATTGTTTGGCTAGGCGATAAAGGGACACTACTAGGGAAAACCTTATACACAGAAATTTAGCAACAGCGCGGGTCAAAAAAGGGCGCTAGTGCTACATAGCAGTAGCGATCGAAGGAAAACCGCGCTACAGATACAATCTTAGCAGTAGTGCGTGTAGTGGCAAAAGCGCTACTACTAATATTCCAATTGCTAGAATGATAGGCTACGCATAGCAGTAGCGGGCTTGGAAGAAACGCGCTACCGCTAGGGCATAAGTAGCAGCGCGTTTCCTAAGAAGAGCGCTACTACTAACGGAAATAAAATAAGATGAAAAACAAATAGAAAAGTAAAAGAAAATGAAAGAAATAGAAAAAGGAGAAAGGAAAAAATAAAATGTAAAGCAAAATAAATGAAAAAGCGAAAAAACGGAGGAAGACATAGCAGCAGCGTGTGTTTGTAAGAGGCGTTGTAGCTAACGTAGCTGCAGCGCGTGTCCTAGACCCCCACTGTAGAAACAGAAAAGGAAAAAAAATGGAAGAAAATTACATAGCTATAGCACCAGCGCGTTTTGTAAAAACCGCTATAGCTATCTTTGCTATAGCGCGTTTCACCAAACACGCTACCGCTAAGTTTGACTTAACCAAAAAACCGTTTCCCCCCGGCCACCACTTCTCCCCCAAATCCCTCAACCCACCCCGCGCGCCAGCGTCTCCCCGATTTGCTGTCGCCCCACTTCACCGCCATCTCTTGCCGACGTCGACGCCACCAGAGCCGTGCACCGTCGACGCCACCGGAGCCGCCCCAACGCCACGGAGCCGCGCGGCCTCGTCAATGCCACCGGAACCGCCGTCGACGCCACCGGATCCTTCCTCGCCACAACTGCCTCCCTCGCCGTTACAGGAGACGCCCCTGCCTCCCTCGCCGTCACCGGAGACGCCCCTGCCTCCCTCACCACCACTGCCTCCGTCGCCACCATCGGAGCCATCCTCTGTAAGCCCCCACCCCTCCTCTCTCTCTCATGCATTTAGTTAGGGCTTTGACAGAGAAGTAGTTAGGTTAACTAGTTTAATTAGGTTAATTATCTAGGTTAGTGCAAAAATTTAGTTAGGGCTTTGACAGAGAACTGGTCAGGTTAACTAGTTTAATTAGGTTAATTATCTAGGTTAATTAGTGCAAAAATTTATTTTGGGCTTTGACAGAGAACTAGTTGCGTTAACTAGTTTAATTATGGTTAATTATCTAGGTAAACTAGATTAACTAACTAGGTTAAACAGGTATGTTAATTAGGTTCCTTGGATTAACAAGCTAGGTTAAGTAGGCTGGCTAGGTTAGAGGAAATTTTTATTTTAGAGCATTAGGTCAGAAGGGTTAGAGAAATGGAGTTCCTTTGCAATTTAATTGGGTTCTGTCCTAGGCAGAGAAGGGTTAGAGATAATAATGTGTGTTTCTGTGAGAGAGAGGAATAGCTAGATCAACATAATTTGGGTTCTGTCCTAGGTAGAGAAGTGTTTAGTGAGGTCATTTTGCAAAGGTTTTTGATTTTTGAAAAGACCACTATTTTTCAAGGAAAAGAATTTAGGCAAATTTTATTTTTCATTGAAGTGGTCATGTTATATCTTTTCATTGAAGTTGTTCGATTGTGCCCAAGTGGCTTTGTTGTTTCCAAGGAATGATACTGAGTGGCCTATGTTTTGCCGGAATGTTGATTCATTTCTGTTCCGGCAAATTTCAGGTTCTCGATTTGTCCACTTTTTAGCAAATGTCATGCCGAAATTTTCCGTGAATTTCGGCATGACTTGTGCTACAAACTAGGACATATCGAGTGTCCGGGATTTGCCGCACCAGGAAGGAGTCAACATTCCTGCAAAACAATAGTCCTTTTTTATGTCATTATTCATTTTATTAGGTCTAGAATTAATTGACTAGATTTAATCATAGGAAACATGGCTAGCAACGATGAAGGACAGGGTTCTGGTGATTGCGACGACGTCTACCGGGCGGCAGACGAATTTTTTAGCCTTACCGACGATCAACCAATGTTGTTGCTGGGCCCACCGGTGGCATCGGGGACTGAGACCGACACGTAGACCAGTGCTAAGACTGAGACCGGCGCTGAGATTCAGACCGGCATCGAGACCGGCGCTGAGACCAGTGCTGCCTCGGGGAGCGGAGCCGGTGTAGAACCGAAAGCAAAGAGGCAACAGGTTCCTAACAAACTCAGGACTACTAGACTAGTGGTCACGGAGGTGGATGATGGCAATTTTGAGCCAAAGGCGCCCGAGGAAGCGCGCGCGTGCTACGGCAATCAAATAGGCTGCATCGTACGGACAACCGCCACCATCAACGATGAAAAACTACAGAAGATAGAAAATATGAGGAGCTCCCTCCTAAAGAAGTTTCACCAGATATTCTTGTTCCCGGGCCGGAATGAGAAGGATTATGAAGATCTAGACGAGGACCCGGCAATGAAGAAGATAAACAAACACGCCATGACCAAGTTTAGCGATGCGTTGGCCGCCTATAAAAATCGAGTGAAAGCAAAGATCAACGACGGGGAACCCTACTCCAAGATTGTAAAGGATAATCCGACAATCACGGAAGAGCAGATTCAAATATTCAAGGAGGCTTGCGAGGCCGAAGCTGCCAAAAAAACTCTAAGTACATGAAGGGGCTTCAAAAGAGGAACATTGGGAGCCACCACCTCGGAAGCCGTGGTTACGGCGGAAAGAGATCCAAATGGGCCAAGGAGGACGCGGAAGCCGCGATTCTGGGCATCCCATACCCCTTGGCGGATTTCACCGTCCCGCAGGAGCGTGACGTCCTGAGGGCCCGGCACCGTTGGGACCAAGTGAAAAAGGTTTACGAGACAACACCGGTCATTACGGAGTTCATGAGACTGCTGGTAATTTTAGTTTCTGATCAATTCAACTGCACACGTTGGTCATATTTGTAAACGATCCTTGTGCGTTTTGTAGAGAGAGCAGCACCGGATTGCGGCCGAAAGCGACTCGCTGTCCGTGGCATTGGCGAGGCCCAAGTGGGACACTCCATTCAACCGGGCGTTGAACATATTGAAACGACAACCTGTGGATACTCGACCGTCGTATGGACGCGTGCACGGTGTCGGAGACGGCGCCACGTGGAAGAAGTACTACCGTGAGACCACGGAGGAGAGAAAGGAAAGACGGAGGTTAACAGAAGAAAACATCGACAAGAAGGTTGAGATTGCGGTTGAGAAGAAATCATCTCAGACAGTCGCAACAGCGGTAGCTGCCGCAAAACAGGCAATTGCAGATATGTCTACTTCCTTGGTGACAGGCGTTTTCACTTGGACAAGGAAAAATCCAGAAAAAAATGCAGAGGACTTTCCCCTTGCTGACTTCTTGGGAGCACCTGCTCCCGCACCGGCTCCCGTACCTGCTCCCGCACCGGCTCCCGCACCGGACGTGCTCGGTGGTGCCTCCTCTTTGGCTGAGCTCGACGCCCTCACGGTATCTGTCACACCGGCCCCCTTCAATATAAATGTATAATCTCCCGTTTTCGTTGCCTTTTGGATGTCTCATGTCACAGACTTTTCTTTGCAGGCCGACGAAACCCCGTGCACCATATTGTACACCATCGGCGAACATAAGGTGGACGTGGGGAAGGCGACGATAATGGAGCCGAAGGAACCATTGTTCCACAGCCGGCCGATCCCCCCAAATTTCTTCAAGGTTTCCGTGGCCAGTGTCAAACCGGGCCACGAGAATTTGCCTCCTCTAATACTAGTGGGGGATGACGATGAGACCCCGCGGCGGCTTTGTGATTATTGCAACGGGTGGGTCCTGTTGTGGCCAAAGAGTCTGCTTCGTCTGGAGGCGGCCGGGAGCACACCCACGAGCACGCAGCCTCAGCAAGGTATGAACATCAACACCCCACCTACCCAATTAGCGTCGGGTGTCGGGTTGGGTGATAGCGGACGTGGTAAGGAGGAGGCTCCATTAGTCGCTGATGACGTCGCCATGGATGAGGATGAGGATGACGATGGCGCTGAACAGTATGTCTATACTGGCGCCTCCTCAGGGTTTGAGCGTCATGAGTCGGTGCCTGAATTACCATCTCAACGTATTATTGACGACCTTCCGGTAGTAAAGAAGTCTAGGAAGAGAGCGAGGAAAGGCAAAAAAGTTGATTCTATGATCCAGCCACCTCAGCAGCCTCGGCTTCAGGACCATATAGATAGCCCCGACGCGGATAAATGGCATATCCCCGGTCAACCAATCCTACCTGCAACAGCGCTACGGGCCAAATTTGGCGATCTAAGGAGACTTCATGACGATGTGTTGTGGGTAGAGAAAGGCCTCATCGCCTCGAAAGATCCAGGATACCCACTCTACATGGTTAACGCTCCGCGGCAAATACCGTACGTCGACAGCTTCCCCGCGGATAAGTTCTTCCTCCGATTCGATTACATATTCGACATGTTTCAGGTGAAGAAGCTGGATTTTACGTTTGTCCGCCTTTATGCCTTGCACATGAACTACATCATTGGGGTTGAGCAGATACGTCATATCTGTGTCGCTGACCCGTACTACATGCACGAGGGCTTCTTGGGAGTCTGTGCAGAGCAGCGTGAATACGCGAGGGATTACATTGTCAGTTTCATGCTTGCCAATAAGGACAAGGAGGCGATTCTCGTGCCTTATCATCCCGTGTAAGTCATCCGCGCTGCTATCCTTCCTTCGATTTCAATAATTCATTTGCACGGTGGAGGCTAATTAATTTGAGGTGTACTTATTTTGCGGAGCGGCGGTCGCGCTGTCCACATCATCCTCTACCCCCGATTCTCCCACGCTCTTTACTTCGACTCGTCGAAGAACATTCACAAAAAGGATTACACCCACATCAAAGATGTTCTCGACAGTGCTATGTTTTACTACCAAGCAAGGGGTGGAGAGGTTAGGGACAAGAAGAGAAGGGGCGGCAGGGCCGGCTTCAGCCATAAGACCGACTTCTGCTGCATCCAGCAACCGAACGATTCTCTTAATGATGGATTCTATGTCCTACACCACATGCTAGAGTACAGACGGGATCACCAGAACCTTCACATGTCACCTAGATCTAGCAATGCCCATATTCTGCAATGGGCAAAGGACATTGGAGATATCGAGGATCATCGACTTCGAGCTCAGTTCTATAACATCCAGTGCGAACTTGCCCAAATCATCATGAACGAGGTCGTCGGAAAAACAGGGATGTTCTACGGAGAAGGAAAAATGTCGCGAGAAGACGTCCGGACATGGATAGCCTCTCAGCGTCTCGACATGAAGCCTTTCACTAAGCTCGAGGACTATCTCCCTGACATGGATGGATGGCACGACATGATGGAGTGATTGTCGATATATGACAATGTGTCCGTTTAGTCCATACTTTCTGTATGACAAAACTTTGAGTTATGCACGGTGAAACTTTATTTGTGATGTAATTAAACCGTCCTCCTCCTCAACTAGCAAAATTCACTCTAGTTAGGGCATTTTTGGTACGATGAACTTTGTTTTTTATGCTTATGATATGTTGTTTCTATTTTTGCCAAGTGTGTCTCTTTCTGTTGCTCAACTATATATGTTGCATATCATCGACTCATGTGACGATGTAGGTGCATAGATCATAGATGGCGAAGAAGTGCTACGCCAGGAGTATATATACGACAAGTGGCCGGAGTGTCAGGCCCAGGTGTACCGGTTTCCGGTTTCCAAGCGACAGGCAGTAGTTAATTTAGGTTCATGCTAATGTGAGAGAGGGATACGAACTCATGTACTCAAAGTGATAGCTCTTCTCGCGTATATCATTGTTTAGATGGATGATGATGTATTTGCAAGTAATCGAGACTTGTATCGCTATTTTCGAGATTGATGACGAGAGACCACTTTGTGTTGGATGATGATTATGATGATGACATGATTTGATGAGACTAATTGTATGTATATGCTATGATTACATTTGTATGTGTATGATATGCTAAACATTATTGTATAAAGCCTATTCAAATAAAAAACAAATACAAAACAAATATGCAGGAAAAAAACTAATAAAACTAGTAGTAGCGAGGGGGGAAATTTAGCAGTAGCGCCGCCTTACCAGTAGCGCTTCCCTGTAAAAAGAGCTGCAGATAATATCAGTAGCGCCCTTTTCCAAAGTGTGCTACAGCTATTCATGTATAGCAGTAGCGTGGGACAACATGCACTACTGCTATACGTTAGCTGTAGCGCCTTATTAGTAGCGCCGGTACCCGCGCTACTGAGAGGCCCAAAACCCGCGCTGCTGCTAGGCTTTTCCCTAGTAGTGGGAGCACCTCTGCGATTGTTACTGCCGGGTCAGCCGGATGTGTACCTCAGACTGGGTGAAGCCGAAAGCTGGCGTTCTTAAGGGAATATTCGGTCGGTGAACTAAAGAGGATTTTCCACTCGTTCATTTATCCGCCCCGAGATGCTTTTCTGCTTTTTTCGCAGTCCGGACATGCACTTTAGGGCATGCCTCCCAGGGAAAGGAACCCCTAACGGAACTATTCTCCCTGGAAGATGTTTCTTACTAACCATGTAATATAACATAACTAGTTGGGCACTTGTCTGTTCAAGCACTAATGACCCCTACGACTGGTCTCCACGCATGCCCCGGTTCTTACATAACCGAGAGGGTATTCAGACACACTCCGGACTATCGGGTCCCGAGGTTGAAGCAAAAAGGTCCGCCATGACAAACGATCTACAATCCAGCTAGAAGGCATTTTACATGTCATCTTAAATTACATAGTCAATTTGACTGGGTATATTCCTCTTCAATACCATCCAACAGGCTGTCTAGTTTACAGTCCTATTGGGAATATTTGGCGGCCAACTCTACCTGGCCGTACATTAAACTCACAGGGATCTCCTTCCCATCAGGCCCCACAGGTCCGACCTCGGCCATGTGGTTTGGGTCAGCCTTCGTGTACCGCGTCTTCACCATGGCCCAGGCCTCCCTGGCGCCTTGACGGTAGGCCGATATCTTCCATAATCGGAAGCGCCTCCGTGCTCCATTCAGCTGCTCTGCAAGCTCTCCAAGGCCTTCGGGCATGGAGACGGATGGCCACAAGGCCTGGGCAACGCCTTGCATTACCTACCGAACTCGTTGGTGTAGTTGTGAGAGCTCGGGAAGAAGGTCACCCGTAGAACCAAGCATTTCCTCTGCAGGCCGACCTGTCAGCATACCTACAGACATAACTCTGTCAATCAGCTTCCTTGTCGAACTCTTTTTCGAAGTTCGTTCAAGCACTTACTAAAAATGTCGCGTCGAAGCCACCAATTGTCCCTCACAGAGTCCGACAGCTGAGCACGAACATCCTTTAGTTCCTCGCCCAGCTGGGTGTTTGCATCTTGCAGAATATTCTTCTCTTGCCTAACCCTCTTAAGCACGCTCTCGCCGGCCTTTAACCGGCGCAAGAGTTGTTGCTTGTCCGGATCCACTCCGGCGCCATCTGCAATGTTATTGTCAGATTTGCACACATGTCGCACTTCACAAACATACTTATCTTTCGAAGCATATATTACCAGAGGGGGTCTCCTTGGCCTCCCCTGTCGCGGCTAATGCGGCCTCAAGTTGGGCTTTGCACTCTTCCAGCTCCTGGGACAGTTGGGTATTCTTTTCTTTAAGATCCTGCATAACAAATGATCCTTATATCAGTTATTCTAACTGTTTTAAGTCTCGGGGGCTACTGACATATATAACCATCAAATATTCTCACCCCTATGTATTTTACATACTGCTCTGTGGCTCTGGCTAGACCATTTTGAGCGGCACGGAGGTACGCATCTCCCGTATTGAAGGCATTCAATGCCTCTTGGGAGAAACAAGCGTCACGAAGAACTGTCCGGCGACGCCTCTGGTTCATGGCACTCTCCACCTCGGAATTGGTGGCAGACAGCCCGTCCGCATCCTCTGTGGGAGGAGCGTCCGGTGCGTGCCTCGTGTTCGCCTCCGCTTCCGAACCCGACCTTGGAGCCTGGCTGGTGGAGGCGCGATTGGCAACCTCCCCGGATATAGTCCGGCAAGCGCTGTTTTTCCTGAAGAGAGCACGAGCATTAGTATGCCTTGAGGGAATAAAACCCGGGAATAAAATGGCACGCCATACCGTTGCGCCAGCATCTCAATCCGGACCGCACTTCTTTTCAGCCTGCTGGGCCTTGGCGCCCCCTGTTGGCTAGCCATCGCAGGCTCGGCCCTCCGCCTCGAGGACTTCCCCTGCAAAAACGCCATTGGTATACGGTGATCAAAAATAAGCACGGATGGATCATCTTAAAAGTATTGGGACTTCGGTCTCGGTTACTTGTGAGGCTGGAAGTAGTCCGGGATAATCGGCCGTAATGGCCACTAAGGTGTTGTCCTTGCTCAATTGATGAAAAACCCCATCGATCAGCTCCACAGATAAGTCCGGGTCCTCTTGGGAGTCCGGGTCGAAGGACCGTTCCGGGTCATCGGGTTTTGGAGGAGGGTTGTTTATCTCCTTTACAGCCTGGCGTAGCTCCTGCGTTGAAATTGCTAGATTGAATACTTAACTATGGGAATATGAAACGGATGGGCGAGTGAAAGTGTCCGCTTACCCAGCTTGGAGGATTGAACATAGAAAATCTGTCCCGCGGGTTGACGCAGAGGAATTCCTCCTCTTCTCCCTTGTACAAAGTGGACAAGATCTTTATTAGAGTGGCAACCGATTTCGGCCCCTTACGGCCGCACCGGGTGGCGTCGTCCTCCCCGTTGAAATCCCACATGGGGTGGCCTCTATACTGAAGCGGCTGCACCCCCCTCATAATGCATGTGGCCATGACCCCGATCATGGTCAGTTCGGAATGAGCTAACAACCTTATCCGGCTCATCAGGTAAAGGACGTCATTGTCATTTTCCTTCTGAGGGCTCCGTGGATGCCATCTTAGGCGCTTCTTCAAAGGAGCATTATCGAACTCAGGAAGGCCGATCCGAACAGGGGCCGGCAGGGGGACATCTTCTATATAAAACCATTCTAAAGGCCAATCTTCGGACGCCTTCTTTGGGGTTCCAGACAGATATCCGGTCCCGGCGATGCGCCATAGTTCGGCTCCGCCCACTTGATATATCGACCCCTCCTGAGAATGGGGCACAAGGCAGAACAGTATCTTCCACAGTGCGAAATGGGCCTCGATGCTGAAAAACAGCTCGCAAAGGGCTACGAAGCCCGCAATATACAATATGGAGGCAGGTGTAAGGTTGTGCAACTGGAGGCCGTAGAACTCTAGGAGCCCCCGGAGAAACGGATGAATTGGCAATCTGAGCCCTCTTATCAAATAAGGGACAAGGCATACCCGCTCTCCTTTGGAGGGATTGGGGACGCTCTCCGCTTGCTCTCCACCATTATAGGTGGCAAGCCCGGCTCGAACCGGGACCATGTAGGCTGGAGGGAGAAACCCCTTGGCTTGGAGCGCCACTAGCTCGCTGTGCGGGACGGAGCATCTCTCCCAATCTCCAGGCTGAGGGCTGGAGGGGCAAGAGGAGGAGCTGCGTCGACTGGCCATGATGGAATGGATCTCTGTCGAATGCGCTCCAATGAATGCTCGCGGAGGGAAGATGGTGTGATTCGGATCTAAATCCCCGCCTCTTCTATAGGCGACTCATTTCCGCAGCTAGGGGGGTAAATGAAAAAACACCCTGGCTTTTCGCATTCGTTTGACACGTGGAAGATGGCCATTATTGGGCACAGAAGCCAAGGAGCGCAACATTCACCAGAAGCCGGACACTATTCAACAGGTATATGGAATTTGGGGAAGAACCCGCCTTGCAATGCCGAAGACAAATCTGCGCGCCGGACTCATCATCATTGAAGCCTGGTTCGGGGGCTACTGAGGGAGTCTCGGATTAGGGGGTGTCCGGATAGCCGGACTATACCTTTGGCCGGACTCCTCGACTATGAAGATACAAGATTGAAGACTTCGTTCTGTGTCCGGATGGGACTTTCCTTGGCATGGAAGGCAAGCTTGGCGATGCGGATATGTAGATTTCCTCCCATTGTAACCGACTCTGTGTAACCCTAGCCCTCTCCGGTGTCTATATAAACCGGAGGGTTTTAGTCCGTAGGACGAACAACAATCATACCATAGGCTAGCTTCTACGGTTTAGCCTCTCTGATCTCGTGGTAGATCTACTCTTGTACTACCCATATCATCAATATTAATCAAGCAGGAGTAGGGTTTTACCTCCATCGAGAGGGCCCTAACCTGGGTAAAAACATCGTGTCCCTTGTCTCCTGTTACCATCCGCCTAGACGCACAGTTCGGGACCCCCTACCCGAGATCCGCCGGTTTTGACACCGACAATGTCTATTACCGATTTATCGCTATCATTTTGGGGATATGCTTTAGAGACAGCTATATTCACTTTAAATAGGGCACCGTCTAAATCCGTTGAGACGACACCGTATGAATTATGGTTTGGAAAGAAACCTAAGCTGTCATTTCTCAAAGTTTGGGGATGCGATGCTTATGTCAAGAAACTTCAACCTGAAAAGCTCAAACCCAAGTCAGAAAAATGCGTCTTCATAGGATACCCTAAGGAAACCATTGGGTATACCTTCTACCTTAGATTCGAAGGCAAGATATTTGTTGCCAAGAACGGGTCCTTTATGGAGAAAGAGTTTCTCTCGAAAGAAATAAGTGGGAGGAAAGTAGAACTCGATGAAGTAATGCCTCTTGAACCGGAAAGTAGCGCAGCTCAGGAAGATGTTCCTGTGGTGCCTACAAAGACTAGAGAGGAAGTTAATGATGATGATCAAGGTACTTCGGATCAAGTTGCTACTGAACTTCGTAGGTCCACAAGGACACGTTCCACACCAGAATGGTATGGCAACCCTCTCCTAGAAATCATGTTGTTAGACAACGGTGAACCTTTGAACTATGAAGAAGCGATGGCGGGCCCAGATTCCAACAAATGGCTTGAAGCCATGCAATCCGAGATAGGATCCATGTATGAAAACAAAGTATGGACTTTGACAGACTTGCCCGATGATCAGCGAGCGATAGAAAACAAATGGATCTTTAAGAAGAAGACGGACACAGATGGTAACATTACCATCTATAAAGCTCGACTTGTCGCTAAGGGTTATCGGCAAGTTCAAGGAGTTGACTACGATGAGACTTTCTCTCCCGTAGAGAAGCTGAAGTCCGTCCAAATCATGTTAGCAATTGCCACATACTATGATTATGAGATATGGCAAATGGATGTCAAAACGGCATTCCTTAACGACTATCTTAAGGAAGAGTTGTATACGATGAAAACGGAAGGTTTTGTCGATCCTAAGAATGCTAACAAGGTATGCAAGCTCCAGCGATCCATTTATGGGCTGGTGCAAGCATCTCGGAGTTGGAACATTCGCTTTGATGAGATGATCAAAGTGTTTGGGTTTATGCAGACTTATGGAGAAGCCTGCGTTTACAAGAAAGTGAGTGGGCTCCGTAGCATTTCTTATATTATATTTGGATGACATACTTTTGATGGGAAATGATATAGAACTTTTGGACAGCATAAAGGCCTACTTGAATAAGTGTTTTTCAATGAAGGACCTTGGAGAAGCTGCTTACATATTAGGCATCAAGATCTATAGAGATAGATCGAGATGCCTCATAGGTCTTTCACAAAGCACATACCTTGATAAGATATTGAAGAAGTTCAATATGGATCAGTCCAAGAAGGGGTTCTTGCCTGTGTTGCAAGGTGTGAAATTGAGCTCGGCTCAATGTCCGACCATGGCAGAAGATAGAGAAAAGATGAGTGTCATCCCCTATGCCTCGGCTATAGGGTCTATTATGTATGCCATGTTGTGTACCAGACCTGATGTAACCCATGTCGTAAGTTTGGTAGGAAGGTACCAAAGTAATCCCGGCATGGAACACTGGACAGCGGTCAAGAATATCTTAAAGGACCTGAAAAGGACTAAGGATATGTTTCTTGTTTATGGAGGTGATGAAGAGCTCGTCGTAAAGGGTTACGTCGACGCTAGCTTCGACACAGATCTGGATGACTCTAAGTCACAAACCGGATACATATATATTTTAAATGGTGGGGCAGTAAGCTGGTGCAGTTGCAAGCAAACACTACTAGGAAAAGGCCTACTAATGGCGCACTGGTTTTGCCTACTAATGGCGCATTACCAGTGCGCCATTAGTATCACGCCACTAGAATTTTTTACTAATGGCGCACCACTAGTGCGCCATTAGTATATGGTATACTAATGGCGCACCTGGCAGTGCGCCATTAGTTTTGCCCACAGTGCGCCATTAGTGTCTTATATACTAATGGCGCATGACATGGTAGTGCGCCATTAGTAACAATTTTTTTAATTTTTTTTCCTTAATCTCATGTCACTATTTCACCTATGAGATATCCAACACATATATATACAATAAGCATCCATATAGCAATCATAGCCAACACACAAGTTCCATCATATATACATACATAGCCAACACACAAGTTCCATCATATATACATACATAGCCAACACACAAGTTCCATCATATATACATACATAGCCAACACATAGTTCCATCGTTACATATTACAAAAGTTTCACATTGTTCATCCAACACCGTTATCCATCAAATCACAAAAGTTTCACATTGATACAAAATAAAAACACAAATGGAAAAGAAGCACTCCATCCACGCAAGCTTCCGTCAATTAAATCAAATCTGCAAGAAGTTAGAAGAAGAAAAAGAAGAAGACTAGAAGAATACTAGAAGAAGAACACTAGAAGAAGAATAAGAAGAGTTTTGGAAAAGAAGAAGAATAAGAAGAAGACTATAAGCTTATTATGTAAACTTGATCATTTTGTGCTAACATAAGTTATTTTGGAGCTAACCTATAGGAAACTAAGCATATAAGCTCTAAGTTAGTATATTAGAGCCAACTTAGGTAAAATGAAGCTAACCTATGTCATTTTGGAAAAGAAGAAGAATAAGAAAAAGACTATAAGCTTATTATGTAAACTTGATCATTTTGTGCTAACATAAGTTATTTTGGAGCTAACCTATAGGAAACTAAGCATATAAGCTCTAAGTTAGTATATTAGAGCCAACTTAGGTAAAAATGAAGCTAACCTATAGGAAACTAAGCATATTAGAGATAACATAGGTAACTAAGTGTATATATATATCATTTTGGATAACTAACCTATTGGAGATCTGACATACCTGACAAAGTTCAGTTCTCATGCATTGTTCTTCTCCTTCTTCTCCTTCCTCTCCCTGATGCGCCTAGAGCGGCGAGGCGGTGGGGGCAGTGGAGGCAGTGGGATGTAGTCTTCTACCAAAATTGGCGTGGTCATGTCGCCCAGCTGTGGGATCGCCGGTGCCACCATCGGTGCGTGGTCATTGTCAGGCACCACCACCATCGCGAGGCCACCTTCAGGCATGACCATCGCTAGGTCATCCTCAGCCACCTCCATCTCTTGCCCATGGTCAGCCACCACCATCTCTTGCCCTTGGTTAGCCACCACCAGCGCTAGGTCATCCTCAGCCTGATGCCCATCGTCATCCTGCAGCTCCTCATCCTCACTCTGCTCCTCTTCTCCCACACTCCAGTCCGGATCATCCTTCTTGTTGTCTATGCTGCTGCCAGAATCGCTGCTGCTTTCGCTACAGCCATAGTCGCTGCTGCTTTGGCTGTAGCCAGTGTCGCTGCTGCTGCTCCCATTACCTGTCCAAAATTCAACAATGACCGTTAACAATCGATGTGAGACAAAGCCAAATGTAGAGGAATAAGAAGAGGCACAACGTATCGGCATCATCATCGGCAGCATAGCGCATGCGACACATAGTCGTGTTGAACACCTTCATGATGAGCATGTTGGCGTCGTCGTCGTACCTGAAGAGAAGGAAGTACCCCAGCCGCAGGTCGTAGGCACGGTAGAACTTCTCCCACCCACGAGACAAGTACATGTGGCCCTTCTTGACCACCAACTGCACATCCCACTGCCTGCGAAACCATTGCCGGCCTGTCACAGCTTCACATTATTTGGCGGATCTTCACCCATCAGCATGTTCATAAAACTGTCAGGCAGCCTCTGCAGTTTGGGACAATGAGTGATGTAGCAAACAACAGATATAATAATGAGATGGGTGAAGGGGAGATCTCTCGTTTTATATACCTACGTCATGGATGATACTGAAGCCTCAAGTATGATAGTGAAGAACTCGGAAGCATCCAACTCGTACTGCGGTGTCGCAGATCGGCGGTGGCTGCTTCCCGCCATCTCTGATAAGCAGCAGAAGAGACCAATTAGTACCCTTACAAAAGATCATAAAACATGCATGATAACAGGCATTAGTCGCAAGTACCCCATATGTCCTATTTTTAGCAAAGTAATGCTAAAATTCATGAAAAATTTCAGCATTACCTTTGCTGAAAGTAGGACATATGGAGTACCCGAATTTGCCGGAACGGAAGTTAATCGACATTCCGGCAAACTCAAGGGCCTCTCGGGGTACCTACTACATCATCACAAGTACAGCAGCAGCAGCAGTGAATACAGGCATAACAGCAGCAAAACTATATATTTTTATGCAGTAAACAAACGAACACTAAGAGTAGAATGTTCTTGCAACAAAAATTATTGTGTGACATCGAAAGGCATCACTCTGCTTAAAGGGAAGGATGACTTAAGTGGCAGATGTATATGATTGCACCACTTGATCTGCACTTCTCTATATTATATGATGTACTGAAGAACTTGAGCAAAAAAAGATAAATAGGAACATATTTCTCACCTTGGAGGTGTTGCTGCTGCTGCACTGTCTGTTGTAGCCAGCGAATTAAGTTAGCTTGTATTTGGGCTTGCTTTTCCTTCTAAGCTCTCTGCATCTATAACACAGAATAAGAGGGGAACTTGACAACTAGCTGGAGCATATATTTCAGGATCTTCTAATGGGGGGTTGTTTAGTTTCCTAGTTCCATACTTTTGTTGGACAAGTTAGAAATGAAGGTCCCCTAAAATGGTATTTAATTAGTGGGCAAGCCCACAAATTTACAAATCCACAAAAGCCCAATTCTAAAGAACTATAATGATCTGTTTGAATTACTAATTAATAATATAAACTAGAACAGGAGCTCAAGTTTCTTGGACACAAGTTGACCATGCAGCAACTACATGAGCAAAGCATTACTATCTGTGACAAAACCTAGAAGCTTGATACAAAACGTTTTGAACTGCAGAGACAACAGAATCAACTTTGAATATTTTCTAAGTACAAACCAGCAATATCTAGGAACTAACAAAATTGTAACATCAAAACAAGAAATCATAAAAACACTAAATACAGGCCAAAGCAAATGATATGGCAGCTGACATGTACGTTCACTAGAAATATAAGACATTTCCTACTATAGTAATACAGTAAAACTACTGTATCTGCAACATAAAACTACTGTATCTGCAACATAAAACTACAACAACATAAAACTACTGTATCTACAATAGTAGCAAGATTAATACAGTAATACACAAGAGATTAGTCAGTTTTACCTGGCTGTTTACTGCTGCTGCCGCGCTGTAGGGGCGGAGGAAGGGGCACCGCCGGTGGAGAGGGCGAGGCCGAGGACGGCGTGGGGCTTGAGGGCCTGCGTCCTGGTGAGGCCGACGAGGTGGTCGTCCCCGACGCCGGCGGAGCTAGGGTTCGGGGAGACGGCGGGCGGCGCTGAGGGGACGGGGCGGTGGAGAGGGGGTAGGGGGGAGGTCGCGGGAGAAGAGAGGAGGAGGCGGGCGGGGGCGCAGCTTCGGGGCTGGAGGGGCCTGTACCGGAGGCGGGGCAGCGGAGGGTTCGGCCGGCTGGGCGTGCCCGCGGCGGCGGGCCGCCAGCGGTGGCGGCGGGCCGGCAGCGGTGGCGGCAGCTAGGAACCCTAGCTGTCGCGCTCGGGAGGGATGGGGACGCAGGCGGGGCCGTGGGTGGAGGGGGACGGCGAGGGCGCGGGCGCGGGCGGAGGGGGGACGGTGAGGGAGGTGGTCGGCGGCGGAGGGTGGTCGGGTGCACGGCCGGGGACGGCGGGTGAGATGAGGCGGGGAGGGATTAGAGTGTGGATTGGGGATTGGGGATTTTACTGTGGGGGAGGCTTAGCAATGGCGCACCACCCGGGGGTGCGCCATAAGTACATCCATATCAATGGCGCACCACAGAAGGGTGCGCCATAAGTAATTTAATCTAGCCCGACTTGTCTTATATACCACCTATTCCTATCTACAACAGAACCTGCCCACTAGCCCGACTGGTCAGTACGCAACACATACATCAGGGGGTCCTGGGTTCGATTCCCAGGCTCCCCAATATTTTTTTATGCATTTTAAATCCTGTTTGATAATTATTTGTGTTTAAATATGTTCAAACTTGTTTAAATCATAACAGTAATATTTTTTATAAAAACAGTAATAATTTTTTAGAAAATATGTTCAAATTTGTTACTTGAAAATATCATCGGCGGCGGCGGTGGAGCGGGGGGAAGGTGCGGGGGGTGCCCGTTGGCGGCGGTGGAGCGGGGGAGGGTGCGGCGGCCGAGTGCTCGTCGGCGGTGGTGGAGCGGGGAAGGGTTGCGGTGGGTCGTCGGCGGCGGTGGAGCTAGCGGGGGAGGGTGCGGGTGGGATCGAGATCGAGATCAAAAAGAACCCGCCCACTAGCCCGACTAGTCAGTACGCAGCACACACACACACCAGGAGGTCCTGGGTTCGATTCCCAGGCTCCCCAATATTTTTTATGCATTTTAAATCCTGTTTGATATTTATTTGTGTTTAAATATGTTCAAACTTGTTTAAATCATAACATTAATATTTTTTCATAAAAACAGTAATAATTTTTTTTAAATATGTTCAAATTTGTTACTTGAAAATATCATCGGCGGCGGCGGTGGAGCGGGGGGAGGGTGCGGGGGGTGCCCGTTGGCAGCGGTGGAGCAGGGGAGGGTGCAGGGGACCGGGTGCTCGTCGGCGGCGGTGGAGCGGGGGAGGGTTGCGGTGGGTCGTCGGCGGCGGGGGAGCTAGCGGGGGAGGGTGCGTGGGGTGCCCGTTGGCGGCGGTGGAGCGGGGGAGGGTGTGGGAGGGCGGGTGCTCGTCGGCGGTGGTGGAGCGGGGGAGAGTTGCGGTGGGTCGTCGGCGGCGGTGGAGCTAGCGGGGGAGGGTGCGGGTGTGATCGAGATCGAGATCAAAAAGTGTCCATGAAAATATACACGGTGCGCCATTAGCAGTTTTGCAAAAAAGTAAAAAAAATTATATATACTAATGGCGCACTGTTTACAAGGTGCGCCATTACTTGTTAGAACTAGTAATGGCGCACTTTGGCGTCATGCGCCATTAGAATGTATGGAAAAATGAAAAAAAATCAATACTAGTGGTGCACCGTGTGCCTGGTGCGCCATTAGTGTCTTCCTTACTAATGGCGCACCTGCAACCGATGCGCCATTAGTATATAGTAGTGGTGCACTGCTTACCTGGTGCGCCATTAGTATCAATCCTATCTATAGCCCTTTTCCTAGTAGTGAAAGCGTCGTGGCGGGATCTACATGTGAAGCGGAGTACCTGGCAGCCTCGGAGGCAGCACATGAAGCAATCTGGATGAAGGACTTCATTACCGACCTAGGAGTTATTCCCAATGCGTCGGGGCCGATGACTCTCTTCTGTGACAACACTGGAGCCATTGCCGTTGCCAAGGAGCCCAGGTTTCACCAGAAGACCAGGCACATCAAGCGTCGCTTCAACTCCATTCGAGAAAATGTTCAAGATGGATACATAGATATTTGCAAAGTGCACACGGATCTGAATGTCGCAGATTCGTTGTCTAAACCTCTTCCGCGAGCAAAACATGATCAACACCAGAACTCTATGGGTGTTCGATTCATCACAATGTAACTAGATTATTGACTCTAGTGCAAGTGGGAGACTGTTGGAAATATGCCCTAGAGGCAATAATAAAATGGTTATTATTATATTTCCTTGTTCATGATAATTGTCTATTGTTCATGCTATAATTGTGTTGTCCAGAAATCGTAATACATGTGTGAATACGTAGACCACAACATGCCCCTAGTTAGCCTCTAGTTGACTAGCTCATTGATCAATGGATGGTTACGGTTTCCTAACCATGGACATTGGATGTCTTTGATAACGGGATCACATCATTGGGAGAATGATTTGATGGACAAGACCCAATCCTAAGCATAGCACAAGATCGTATAGTTCGTTTGCAAGAGCTTTTCTGATGTCAAGTATCATTTCCTTAGACCATGAGATCGTGTAACTCCCAGATACCGTAGGAGTGCTTTGGATGTACCAAACTTCACAACGTAATTGGGTGACTATAAAGGTATACTACAGGTATCTTCGAAAGTGTCTGTTGGGTTGATACGGATCGAGACTGGGATTTGTCACTCCATATGACGGAGAGGTATCTCTGGGCCCACTCGGTAATGCATCATCATAATGAGCTCAATGTGACCAAGTGGTTAGTCACGGGATCATGCATTACGGTACGAGCAAAGTGACTTGCCGGTAAGGAGATTGAACGAGGTATTGGGATACCGACGATCGAATCTCGGGCGAGTAACGTACGGATTGACAAAGGGAATTGTATACGGGATTGCTTGAATCCTTCACATCGTGGTTCATCCGATGAGATCATCGTGGAACATGTGGGAGCCAACATGGGTATCCAGATCCTGCTATTGTTTATTGGCCGGAGAGCTGTCTCGGTCATGTCTGCATGATTCCCGAACCCGTAGGGTCTACACACTTAAGGTTCGGTCACGCTCGGGTTATTAGGAAGACTTGTAAGTGATTACCGAATGTTGTTCGGAGTCCCGGATGATATCCCAGACATCACGAGGAGTTCCGGAATGGTCCGAAGGTGAAGATAAATATATGGGAAGTTGTCATACGATCACCGCAAAAGTTCGGGGGCTTATCGGTATTGTACCGGGGCCATCGGAGGGGTTCCGGGGGTCCACTGGGAGGGGCCACCTCTCTCGGAGGGCCTCATGGGCCTCATGGGCGGGGAACCAGCCCCTGGAGAGCTGGGCGCACCCCCCCCCCCTTGGGCCCATGCACCTAGGGTTGGGGGGCCTAGAGGGGGCGCCCCCTTGCTTGGGGGGCAAGCCCCCTGCCCTTGGCTGCCCCCCCCCCTCTAGATCTCATCTAGAGGGGGCTGGCCCCCTTCCCCCTTCCCTTATAAATAGAGGGGCGAGGGGAGGGCTGCACACCACATCCAAGGTGCAGCCCCTCCCCTCCCCAACACCTCTCCTCCTCCGTTAAGAGCTTGGCGAAGCCCTACCGGAGTACTGCCTCTCCACCACCACCACGCCGTCGTGCTGCTGCTGGAGCTCTCTTCCTCAACCTCTCCCTCCTCCTTGTTGGATCAAGGCACGGGAGACGTCTTCGCTCCGTACGTGTGTTGAATGCGGAGGTGTCGTCCGTTCGGCGCTAAGATCTTCGGTGATTTGGATCACGACGAGTACGACTCCATCAACCCCGTTCACTTGAATGCTTCCGCTCGCGATCTACAAGGGTATATAGATGCACTCATATCTCTCTCGTTGCTAGATGACTCCATAGATTGATCTTGGTGATGCGTAGAATTTTTTTTATTTTCTGCAACGATCCCCAACACCCATGTCCTCAGGAACAAACGTAACTACTCAAAAAGCATATTCATGTTCATAATCAGAGGAGTAATAATATGCATTAAGGATATGAACATATGATCTTCCACCAAGTAATCCAATTAGCATCAACTACAAGGAGTAATCAACGCTACTAGCAACCCACAGGTACCAATTTGTGGTTTTGATACAAGATTGGATACAAGAGATGAACTAGGGTTTTGAGAGGAGATGGTGTTGTTGAAGATGTTGATGGAGATTGACCCCCTCCCGATGAGAGGATCGTTGGTGATGATGATGGTGATGATTTCCCCCTCCCGGAGGGAAGTTTCCCCATCATAACAGCTCTGCCGGAGCTCTAGATTGGTTCCGCCACGGAGTTTCGTCCCGTAAGCTTGCCTCTGATTTTTTTTCCAGGGTAAAAGCCTTCATATAGCAGAAGATGGGCACCAGAGGGCCACCAGGGGGCCCAGGAGACAGGGGGCGTGCCCAGTAGGGGTGGGCGCGCCCCCACACTCTTGTCCTGGGTGTGGGCCCCCTCTGGTAGTTTCTTCGCTCAATAATTATTATTAATTCCAAAAATAACTTCCGTGGAGTTTCAGGATTTTTGGAGCTGTGCAGAATAGGTTTCCAATATTTGCTCCTTTCCCAGCCAGAATTCCAGCTGTCGGCATTCCCCCTCTTCATGATAAACCTTGTAAAATTAGAGAGAATAGCCATAAGTATTGAGATATAATGTGTGATAACAGCCCATAATGCAATAAATATTGATACAAAAGCATGATGCAAAATGGACGTATCACTCGCCTAGGATGTTCACCCTCAACGAGGTTCGTGACCGCGGCGGCATCCTGCTACAGCTCACGGTCACCTTCACCAACACGTTTGACGCGCGCGAGCTCCTCGGCCAAGTCTTTTGGTGCGGCTGCAAGTCCATCTTCTTCACAGTGTACAACATCTACACCAACTACGAGAGCGTCTTCCCCACTCCAAGCCAGATGCACTCCCTTCCCTACGATGACGAGGAGTAGGTGTGAAGTTGAAGACGGTGTTGAAGGGGCGTGTGGCCAAGGTGGAAGAAGGAGGTCAACATGAAGATGTTCAAGAAGGGGTGCGAGCCCGGAGTCAAGCTCGTCATGTTTTCGTTTTATCATTTTTGTTTTGTTGCTTTTCTATGTCGTGTGTGCCGTGTCGTGTCATGTCGTGTCCTGAACTTATCTATGGATACCCATCTATGTAAGGGTACGGTGTGTTGCATCTTATCTATCCAAGTTATTATGTGTGTTAAAAAATGTCCGTGCCCAAACATATCATTTCTTCCCTAAACAAAGTCATGAACTAACATGCAAATTTATTCCCTTTAAATCCTAAACCAAGTGCCACTCTAACCAAAATCATGTGGCAGTGCAAACATACGTTTGCAACCCTCCAAAATTTTAGTGCAAAACAAAGGAAAACCACTGTCACGCGTGTGCAAACATTCAATACAAACAAATGGTCTCACTATGTATACTTTCCTTCCCTACCCATGTCAAAGTCTTTCCATCTTTCCCTAGCGGTTACCAGCGCGGCCCTAAACGCCACAAACCCATGCGGTCTGAGTCCCCAGCCGCACCAATTTTTTGTGCATTTTCCATCCTTCATTTTTTAGATAAATTATTATTTTCTCAATGTAATGCCCTTAAAAAATGTTCATTAAGTTTGGCACCAGGTGTAAACCTCTACCATAGCTGAGGCACGTTTTCTATGACATTTTGGTCTTTGATTTAAATCATGGTGTATTTGAATTGGAGTAATTAAATTGATATTAAATATTTAACAGCTCCAAAAAAATTCTAAACTTAATTGTTTGGCTCTGGAATAATTCAATTGGCTTCCACAAAAAGTTTCAGCATTATGATTTACTGCCTAAATTAAATCAGAACAGAAAACAGAAAACCACGCAAGAGAACCCCCGAATGGGCCTAATTGGATCAGTTGGCCCATTAGTCTAGCCAGCACTTGGCTCTATGCTCTGAATTTGGCCCGCAGAGGAACCTTTTTTTTGGACAGAAAGGCAGAGCAGAGAGTTGCATTTCATTGATCAAAAGTTTCTAAATTCCTCATTTCTTCTCCCTTTTTTCAACATATTTACATGTTGGTCACTTCTTCTCTAAGTTTGTGAATTCCTCATTTCTTCTCCCTTTTTTCAGCATATTTACATGTTGGTTACTTCTTCTTTTTTCCAACATTTAAACAACTTAGACCAACATTTAAACTAGGTGAATTTCTCATACAATTTCAAGCTTATAAATTCCTCCATAATTCATGCCTTTCCATACAATTTCAACATTACATCCAGTGCGATTACCATACCTACAAATGCCCAACAGTAATTGGAAATGGGTATTGGTATTTGTGCTTGATCTTCAAGCTTCCTAACCTTCTTCTTCAACATCCTAAGCTCAACAGCTAGCTCCCTGTTAGTGCGTGCTTCGCCTCCATCTCTTCTTCTGGAGCTCATGCCATGGCCACTGCCGTTTGTGGCAGCATGCGCAACCATTCTTCATGCTCGATCTTCTTGCAGTTTGTTCATCAGAGTCTTGGCCAGAGCATCGACCCAAAGAAGGAAGCATATCGCCTGCATGAACACCAAACAGATCAACCCATTGCTCAAAGATCCCGACCACGAAAATGGTGCAATTGCCCCGATTCTTACCCCATTCTCACTGCACACGTATAACGGACGATTCTGGTTCCTCGGTGTGTGCGAAACCCTCCGATCAACGCTCGCACGGCACCATGGACAGACGAAGACAGGCATGTCCACACGCGCCCGGCTCTGCATCCGCGAGGTGGCGCGGGAGCTTGAGGAAGACATGGAGCTCGGAGCCGAAGGGGATCTGAATGCCGCCGCACCCTCCACAGCTAGCTTCCAACCGCCTCTCTCTCTCTCTCTCACTGTGGTCACCGCCATGCTCTCTGTCACCGTGGTCACCGCGGATGTGTGTCGCTCGCTTATATAGCACACCCGCAATGGCTCTCTGCTCAACGGCTCTCTGCTGGGTCCCACAAGCCACCCGTGCAACGGTTTGATAGTCTAGGGCGTCTCTGCCACCTGGTCCCATATGTAAGGGCCGAGTCAAAATGTTGACCTAACGGAGACGGCAGAGTTCACGGAACGAGTATGTGCGCACGGACTAGGGGCAAAACTGAGCATGATTCGCATCTGAGGGCAAAACTGAGCACATGGACACTACTGAGGGCAAAAGGATAAATAACCCAATGTGTTACCCCCTGCAAAGTGGTCTCCTCCGCCGGTGGGCCAGGTTAAACTCAACACCAGCGGTTCGTGGACAAAGGATGGGAAGGCGGGAGTCGAGATGTTGCCCCGTGATCATCTAGGTAAAACCATTTATACATCTTGTAGGGAGCTCTTCTCTTCAAGAGATGCTCCTGCATGCATGGAAGGTTTATGCATTGCAATTCAGCGCTCCGATCTCCCAATTCAAATCGAGATTGACTCCCTGTCAGTAGTGAACATAGTGAATGGGATGAACACAGATCGGTATATCTATGTGTCTTTGGTGGCAGAGGTCAAGCATTTATAGTCTCTACCTACGACTCGTATTGCTCATATCAACCATGCTCGAAATTTTGGTAGTGATTTTTAGCAAAGTTTACAAGAACCGAGAGTAGAACTGCAGTCTAGTTAGGCTCTGGCCTTCTGGAACTCATTGATTTATGTAAGGAAGACTGTAAGGTTGATGTTTGAGTAATATAAGTTTTACTCACAAAAGGAAAATAGTCTGTTATCATCCCTCGATTGGGTCGGCGGCTTTCTCGCGTCTTGCAAGATTCTTGGGTGTAGTGCGACCACTATGACATGGGCCTCCTCCTTGCAGTCTGTGGGATCCTCCCACGATATAGAGGTGAGGGTGGTGACGGGCAATTTGGTAACATCCTTCGAAAAACGACAATGTACTAGCTCGACTCCATGGATCGCTTCATGTCACCTCTCGGCACAGTTGTGGTAGCAGTGCTAGTGATCTCCTCCTTGGGATCAGTGGCTAGCGGTTATGCGGCAAAGCAAGCGCCCAACCCTGACCATCTCCTCATGTGGAATGGCTGATTACAGCGACTGGGAGGAGGCTACCTCCTCGGATGGCAATGGTGGCTGCCATGACGAGGAGAAATGCTCCTCAGGCAGCGCTAGACCATGAAGTGTTTTCTGGAGGGGGAACCCTGTTGGGGAACGTAGCAGAAATTCAAAATTTTCCTACGTGTCACCAAGATCTATCTATGGAGAAACCAGCAACGAGGGGAAGGAGAGTGCATCTACATACCCTTGTAGATCGCTAAGCAGAAGCATTCAAGAGAACGGGGTAGAAGGAGTCGTACTCGTCGTGATCCAAATCACCGGAGATCCTAGTGCCAAACGGACGGCACCTCCGCGTTCAACACACGTACAGCCCGGTGACGTCTCCCATGCCTTGATCCAGCAAGGAGAGAGGGAGAGGTTGGGGAAGACTCCATCCAGCAGCAGCACAACGGCGTAGTGGTGGTGGAGGAGCGTGGTGATCCAGCAGGGATTCGCCAAGCACCACGAGATATGAGGAGAAAGATAGGTAGGGTTGCGCCAACATGAGAAGAACTTCGTGTATTGGGTTGCCCCTTTGCCTCCACTATATATAGGGGAAGAGGGGGCTGCGCCCCCACCTAGGTTTCCACCCCTAGGGGCGGCGGCCAGCCCTAGATCCCATCTAGGGGGGCGGCCAAGGGGGGAAGAGGGGGAAACTTGCCCCCCAAGTAAGGTGGAGGCGCCCCCTCCCCAAACCCTAGGCGCCTTGGGCCCTTGTGGGGGGGCACACCAGCCCAGCTGGGGCTGGTCCCCTCCCACACTTGGCCCATGCAGCCCTCCGGGGATGGTGGCCCCACTTGGTGGACCCCCGGGACCCTCCCGGTGGTCCCGGTACGTTACAGATAAAACCCGAAACTTTTCCGGTGACCAAAACAGGACTTCCCATATATAAATCTTTACCTCCGGACCGTTACGAAACTCCTCGTGATGTCTGGGATCTCATCTAGGACTCCAAACAACATTCTTTAACCACATACAAACTTCCTTTATAACCCTAGCGTCATCGAACCTTAAGTGTGTAGACCCTACGGGTTCGGGAACCATGCAGACATGACCGAGACGTTCTCCGGTCAATAACCAATAGCGGGATCTGGATACCCATGTTGGCTCCCACATGTTCCACGATGATCTCATCGGATGAACCACGATGTCGAGGATTCGATCAATCCCATATACAATTCCCTTTGTCTAGCGGTATTGTACTTGCCTGAGATTCGATCGTCGGTATCGCGATACCTTGTTCAATCTCGTTACCGGCAAGTCTCTTTAATCGTTCTGTAACACATCATCCCGTGATCAACCCCTTGGTCACATTGTGGAAGTTATGATGATGTCCTACCGAGTGGGCCCAGAGATACCTCTCCATTACACGAAGTGACAAATCCCAGTCTCGATTCGTGCCAACCCAACAGTCACTTTCGAAGATAACCGTAGTGCACCTTTATAGCCACCCAGTTACGTTGTGACGTTTGGTACACCCAAAGCATTCCTACGGTATCCGGGAGTTACACAATCTCATGGTCTAAGGAAATGATATTTGACATTCGAAAAGCTCTAGCATACGAACTACACGATCTTTGTGCTAGGCTTAGGATTGGGTCTTGTCCATCACATCATTCTCCTAATGATGTGATCCCGTTATCAACGACATCCAATGTCCATGGTCAGGAAAACCGTAACCATCTATTGATTAACGAGCTAGTCAACTAGAGGCTTACTAGGGACATGGTGTTTTCTATGTACCCACACATGTATCTGAGTTTCCTATCAATACAATTATAGCATGGATAATAAACGATTATCATGAACAAGGAAATATAATAATAACCAATTTATTATTGCCTCTAGGGCATATTTCCAACAGTCTCCCACTTGCACTATAGTCAATAATCTAGTTCACATCGCCATGTGATTAACACTGACAGGTCACATCGCCATGTGACCAACATCCAAGAGTTTACTAGTGTCATTAAACTAGTTCACATCACCATGTGATTAAGACTCAATGAGTTCTGGGGTTTGATCGTGTTTTGCTTGTGAGAGAGGTTTTAGTCAACGGGTCTGCAACATTCAGATCCGTATGTACTTCGCAATTCTCTATGTCATATTGTAAATGTTGCTTCCACGCTCCACTTGGGGCTATTCCAAATGGTTGCTCCACTATACGTATCCGGTTTGCTACTCAAAGTCACTCGGATAGGTGTTAAAGCTTGCATCGACGTAACCCTTTACGCCGAACTCTTTATCACCTCCATAATCAAGAAACATGTCCTTTATTTACTCCAAGGACAATTTTGACCGTTGTCTAATGATCCATTCCTGGATCATTCTTGTACCCCTTGACTGACTCATGGCAAGGCACACTTCCGGTGCGGTACACAGCATAGCATACTATAGAGCCTACGTCTGAAGCATAGGGGACGACCTTCGTCCTTTCTCTCTCTTCTACCGTGGTCGACCTTTAACTCTTAATTCATACCTTACAACTCAGGCAAGAACTCCTTCTTTGACTGATCCATCTTGAACACCTTCAAGATCATGTCAAGGTATGTGCTCATTTGAAAGTACCATTCAGCGTTTCTGATCTATCCTCATAGATCTTGATGCTCAATGTTCAAGTAGCTTAATCCAGGTTTTCCATTGAAAAACACTTTTCAAATAACCCTATATGCTTTCTAGAAATTCTACATCATTTCTGATCAACAATATGTCAACAACATATACTCATCAGAAATTCTATAGTGCTCCCACTCACTTCTTTGGAAATACAAGTTTCTCATAAACTTTGTATAAACCCACAATCTTTTATCATCTCATCAAAGCGTGCATTCCAACTCCGAGATGCTTACTCCAGTCCTTAGAAGGATCGCTGGAGCTTTGCATACTTATTAGCATCTTTCAGGATTGACAAAAAACCTTCTGGTTGTATCACATACAACCTTTCCTCAAGAATAACGTCCAGGAAACAATGTTTTGACATCCTATCTGCAAGATTTCATAAATCATGCAGTAACTGCTAACATAATCCCAACATACTCTTAGCATCGCTACGAGTGAGAAAGTCTCATCGTAGTCAACTCCTTGAACTTGTCAGAAAACTTAACGACAAGTCGAGCTTTCTTAATGGTGATACTTACCATCATTGTCTGTCTTCCTTTTAAAATACATCTGTACCCAACGGCCTTACGACCATCAAGTATTTCTTCCAAAGTCATGGATCCTTTCTCAGATCTTATGGCCTCGAGCCATTCTTCGGATTCCGGGCCCAGCATCGCTTCTCCATAGCTCATAGATTCATTGTTGTCTAGCAACATGACCTCTAAGACAGGATTGCGTACCACTCTCAAGTAGTACGCGTCCTTGTCGACCTACGAGGTTCGGTAGTGACTTGATCCGAAGTTTCATGATCACTATCATAAGCTTCTACTTAAATTGGTGTAGGTGCCACAGGAACAACTTCCTGTGCCCTTCTACACACTAGTTGAAGTGATGGTTCAACAACCTCATCAAGTCTCCACCATCCTCCCACTCAATTCTTTTGAGAGAAACCTTTCCTCGAGAAAAGACCCGTTTCTAGAAACAATTACATTTGCTTCCGGATCTAAGATAGGAGGTATACCCAACTGTTTTTGGGTGTCCTATGAAGATGCATTTTTATCCGCTTTGGGTTCGAGCTCATCAACCTGAAACTTTTTCACATGAGCGTCGCAGCCCCAAACTTTTAAGAAACGACAACTTAGGTTTCTTCAAACCATAGTTCAAACGGTGTCGTCTCAACGGAATTACGTGGTGCCCTATTAAAGTGAGTGCGGTTTGTCTCTAATGCCTAACCCATGAACGATAGTGGTAATTCGATAAGAGACATCATGGTACGCACCATATCCAATAGGGTGCAACTATGATGTTCGGACACACCATCACACTATGGTGTTCCAGGCGGTATTAATTGTGAAACAATTTCCACAATGTCTTAATTGCGTGCCAAAGCTCGTAACTCAGATACTCATCTCTATGATCATATAATAGACATTTTATCCTCTTGTCATGATGATCTTTAACATCACTCTGAAATTACTTGAACCATTCAATAGTTCAGACTTGTGTTTCATCAAGTAAATATACTCAACATCTACTCGAATCATCTGTGAAGTAAGAACATAACGATATTCACTGCATTCCTCAGCACTCATTGGACTTCACACATCAAAATGTTTTACTTCCAACAAGTTGCTATCTTGTTCCATCTTACTGAAAACTAGGCCTTTCAGTCATCTTGCCCATGTGGTATGATTTCCATGTCTCAAGTGATTCAAAATCAAGTGAGTCCAAACGATCCATCTGCATGGAGTTTCTTCATGCGTATATACCAATAGACATGGTTCGCATGTCTCAAACTTTTCAAAAACTAGTGAGTCCAAAGATCCATCAACATGGAGCTTCTTCATGCCTTTTACACCAATATGACTTACATGGCAGTGCCACAAGTAAGTGGTACTATCATTTATATCTTTTGGCATGAAAATGTGTATCACTACGATCGAGATTCAATAAACCATTCCTTTTTAGGTGCAATACCATTGAAGGTATTATTCAAATAAACAGAGTAACCATTATTCTCCTTAAATGAATAACCGTATTGCGATAGACATAATCCAATCATGTCTATGCTCAACGCAAACACCAAATAACAATTATTTTAAAACCAATCTCGATGGTAGAGGGAGCGTGCGATGCTTGATCACATCAACCTTGGAAACACTTCCAACACATATCGTCAGCTCACCTTTAGCTAGTCTCCATTTATTCCGTAGCTTTTATTTCGAGTTACTAACACTTAGCAACCGAACCGGTATCTAATACCCTGGTGCTACTAGGAGTACTAGTAAAGTACACATTAACATAATGTATATCCAATATACTTCTATCGACCTTGCCAGCCTTCTTATCTACCAAGTATCTAGGGTAATCCTGCTCCAGTGGCTGTTCCCCTTATTACAGAAGCACTTAGTCTTGGGTTTAGGTTCAACCTTGGGTTTCTTCACTGGAGCAGCAGCTGATTTGCCGTTTCATGAAGTATCCCTTCTTGCCCTTGCCCTTCTTGAAACTAGTGGTTTCACCAACCATCAACAATTGATGCTCCTTCTTGATTTCTACTTTCGTGGTGTCAAATATCGTGAATACCTCAAGGATCATCATATCTATCCCTGATATGTTATAGTTCATCACGAAGCTCTAGCAGCTTGTTGGCAATGACTTTGGAGAAACATCATTATCTCATCTGGAAGATCAACTCCCACTCGATTCAAGTGATTGTTGCACTCAGACAATCTGAGCACAAGCTCAACGATTGAGCTTTTCTCCCTTAGTTTGCGGGCTAAGAAACTCGTTGGAGGTCTTATACCTCTTGACGTGGGCACGAGCCGGAAATCCCAATTTCAGCCCTCGAAACATCTCATATGTTCCACGATGTTTCGAAAACGTCTTTGGTGCCTCAACTCTAAACTGTTTAACTGAACTATCACGTAGTTATCAAAACGTGTATGTCCGATGTTCGCAACATCCACATACGACGTTTGGGGTTCTGCACACTGAGCGGTGCATTAAGGACATAAGCTTTCTACTGATCACATAATCGCTACTGTCAACTTTCAACTATATTTTTCTCTAGGAACATATCTAAAACAGTAGAACTAAAGCGAGAGCTATGACATAATTTGCAAAGGGCTTTTTGACTATGTTCAGGATAATTAAGTTCATCTAATGAACTCCCACTCAGATAGACATCCCTCTAGTCATCTAAGTGATTACATGATCCGAGTCAACTAGGCCGTGTCCGATCATCACGTGAGACGGACTAGTCATCATCGGTGAACATCTTCATGTTGATCGTATCCTCTATACGACTCATGCTCGACCTTTCGGTCTCTTGTGTTCCGAGGCCATGTCTGTACATGCTAGGCTCGTCAAGTTAACCTAAGTGTTTCGCGTGTGTAAATCTGGCTTACAGCTGTTGTATGTGAACGTTAGAATCTATCACACCCGGTCATCACGTGGTGCTTCAAAACGACGAACTTTCGCAATGGTGCACAGTTAGGGGGAACACTTTCTTGAAATTTAATGAGGGATCATCTTATTTACTATTGTCGTTCTAAGCAAATAAGATGTATAAACATGATAAACATCACATGCAATCAAATAGTGACATGATATGGCCAATATCATTTTGCTCCTTTTGATCTCCATCTTCGGGGCTCCATGATCATCATCGTCACCGGCATGACACCATGATCTCCATCATCGTGTCTCCATGAAGTTGTCTCACCAACTTATTATTTCTACTATTGTGGCTATTGGTTAGCAATAAAGTAAAGTAATTACATGGCGTTTGTTCAATGACACGCAGGTCATACAATAAATTAAGACAACTCCTATGGCTCCTGCCGGTTGTCATACTCATCGACATGCAAGTCGTGATTCCTATTACAAGAACATGATCAATCTCATACATCACATATCATTCATCACATTCTTCTTGGCCATATCACATCACATAGCATACCCTGCAAAAATAAGTTAGACGTCCTCTAATTGTTGTTTGCATGTTTTACGTGGCTGCTATGGGTTTCTAGAAAGAACGTTTCTTACCTACGCAAAACCAGAACGTGATATGCCAATTGCTATTTACCCTTCATAAGGACCCTTTTCATCGAATCCATTCTGACTAAAGTGGGAGAGACTGGCACCCGCTAGCCACCTTATGCACCAAGTGCATGTTAGTCGGTGGAACCTGTCTCACGTAAGTGTACTTGTAAGGTCGGTCCGGGCCGCTTCATCCCACAATACCGTCAAAACAAGATTGGACTAGTAACGGTAAGCATATTGAACAAAATCAACGCCCACAACTACTTTGTGTTCTACTCGTGCAAAGAATCTACGCAATAGACCTAGCTCATGATGCCACTTTGGGGAAAGTACGAGAAATTCAAAATTTTCCTACGTGTCACCAAGATCTATCTATGGATAAACCAGCAACGAGGGGAAGGAGAGTGCATCTACATACCCTTGTAGATCGCTAAGCGGAAGCGTTCAAGAGAACGGGGTTGAAGGAGTCATACTCATCGTGATCCTTATCACCGGAGATCCTAGTGCCGAACGGACGGCACCTCCGCGTTCAACACACGTACAACCCGGTGACATCTCCCATGCCTTGATCCAGCAAGGAGAGAGGGAGAGGTTGGGGAAGACTCCATCCAGCAGCAGCACAATGGAGTGGTGGTGGTGGAGGAGCGTGGTGATCCAGCAGGGCTTCGCCAAGCACCTCGAGATATGAGGACAAAGAGAGGTAGGGCTGCGCCAATATGAGAAGAACTTCATGTGTTGGGCTTCCCCTTTGCCTCCACTATATATAGGGGAAGAGGGGGCTGCGCCCCCACCTAGGTTTCCACCCCTAGGGGTGGCGGCCAGCCCTAGATCCCATCTAAGGGGGCGGCCAAGGGGGGCAGAGGGGGAAACTTGCCCCCCAAGTAAGGTGGAGGCGCCCCCTCCCCAAACCCTAGGTGCCTTGGGCCCTTGTGGGGGGCGCACCAGCCACCTGGGGCTGGTCCCCTCCCACACTTGGCCCATTAAGCCCTCCGGGGATGATGGCCCCACTTGGTGGACCCCCGGGACCCTCCCGGTGGTCCCGGTACGTTACTGATAAAACCCGAAACTTTTCCGATGACCAAAACAGGACTTCCCATATATAAATCTTTACCTCCGGACCGTTCCGGAACTCCTCGTGATGTCCGGGATCTCATCCGCGACTCCGAACAACATTCTTTAACCACATACAAACTTCCTTTATAACCCTAGCGTCATCGAACCTTAACTATGTAGACCCTACGGGTTCGGGAACCATGCAGACATGACCGAGACATTCTCCGGTCAATAACCAACACCGGGATCTGGATACCCATGTTGGCTCCCACATGTTCCATGATGATCTCATCGGATGAACCACGATGTCGAGGATTCAATCAATCCCGTATACAATTCCCTTTGTCTAGCAGTATTGTACTTGCCTGAGATTCGATCGTCGGTATCCCGATACCTTGTTCAATCTCGTTACCGGCAAGTCTCTTTACTCGTTCCGTAACACATCATCCCATGATCAACCCCTTGGTCACATTGTGCACATTATGATGATGTCCTACCGAGTGGGCCCAGAGATACCTCTCTATTACACGGAGTGACAAATCCCAGTCTCGATTCGTGCCAACCCAACAGACACATTCGGAGATACCCGTAGTGCACCTTTATAGCCACCCAGTTACGTTGTGACGTTTGGAACACCCAAAGCATTCCTACGGTATCCGGGAGTTACACAATCTCATGGTCTAAGGAAATGGTACTTGACATTAGAAAAGCTCTAGCATACGAACTACACGCTCTTTGTTCTAGGCTTAGGATTGGGTCTTGTCCATCACATCATTCTCCTAATGATGTGATCCCGTTATCAACGACATCCAATGTCCATGGTCAGGAAAACCGTAACCATCTATTGATCAACGAGCTAGTCAACTAGAGGCTTACTAGGGACATGGTGTTGTCTATGTACCCACACATGTATCTGAGTTTCCTATCAATACAATTATAGCATGGATAATAAACGATTATCATGAACAAGGAAATATAATAATAACTAATTTATTATTGCCTCTAGGGCATATTTCCAATAGTCTCCCACTTGCACTAGAGTCAATAATCTAGTTCACACCGACATGTGATTAACACTGACAGGTCACATCGCCATGTGACCAACATCCAAGAGTTTACTAGTGTCATTAAACTAGTTCACATCACCATGTGATTAAGACTCAATGAGTTCTGGGGTTTTATCATGTTTTGCTTGTGAGAGAGGTTTTAGTCAACGGGTCTGCAACATTCAGATCCGTATGTACTTCGCAATTCTCTATGTCATATTGTAAATGCTGCTTCCACGCTCCACTTGGGGCTATTCCAAATGGTTGCTCCATTATACGTATACGGTTTGCTACTCAGAGTCACTCGGATAGGTGTTAAAGCTTGCATCGACGTAACCCTTTACGCCGAACTCTTTATCACCTCCATAATCGAGAAACATGTCCTTTATTTATTCCAAGGAAAATTTTAACCGCTGTCCAATGATCCATTCCTGGATCATTCTTGTACCCCTTGACTAACTCATGGCAAGGCACACTTCCGGTGCGGTACACAGCATAGCATACTATAGAGCCTACGTCTAAAGCATAGGGGACGACCTTCGTCCATTCTCTCTCTTCTGCCGTGGTCGAGCTTTAACTCTTAACTTCATACCTTACAACTCAGGCAAGAACTCCTTCTTTAACTGATCCATCTTGAACACCTTCAAGATCATGTCAAGGTATGTTCTCATTTGAAAGTACCATTCAGCGTTTCTGATCTATCCTCATAGATCTTGATGCTCAATGTTCAAGTAGCTTAATCCAGGTTTTCCATTGAAAAACACTTTTCGAATAACCCTATATGCTTTCTAGAAATTCTACATCATTTCTGATCAACAATATGTCAACAACATATACTCATCAGAAATTCTATAGTGCTCCCACTCACTTCTTTGGAAATACAAGTTTCTCATAAACTTTGTATAAACCCAAAATCTTTTATCATCTCATCAAAGCGTACATTCCAACTCCGAGATGCTTACTCCAGTCCTTAGAAGGATCGCTGGAGCTTTGCATACTTATTAGCATCTTTCAGGATTGGCAAAAAACCTTCTGGTTGTATCACATACAACCTTTCCTCAAGAATAACGTCGAGGAAACAATGTTTTGACATCCCATCTGCAAGATTTCATAAATCATGTAGTAACTGCTAACGTAATCCCAACAGACTCTTAGCATCGCTACGAGTGAGAAAGTCTCATCGTAGTCAACTCCTTGAACTTGTCGGAAAACTTAACGACAAGTCGAGCTTTCTTAATGGTGATACTTACCATCATTGTCTGTCTTCCTTTTAAAATCCATCTGTACCCAACGGCCTTAAGACCATCAAGTATTTCTTCCAAAGTCATGGATCCTTTCTCACATCTTATGGCCTCGAGCCATTCGTCGGAATCCGGGCCCACCATCGCTTCTCCATAGCTCGTAGGTTCATTGTTGTCTAGCAACATGACCTCTAAGACAGGATTGCGTACCACTCTGAAGTAGTACGCGTCCTTGTCGACCTACAAGGTTCGGTAGTGACTTGATCCGAAGTTTCATGATCACTATCATAAGCTTCTACTTCAATTGGTGTAGGTGCCACAGGAACAACTTCCTGTGCCCTGCTACACACTAGTTGAAGTGATGGTTCAACAACCTCATCGAGTCTCCACCATCCTCCCACTCAATTCTTTCGACAGAAACCTTTCCTCGAGAAAAGACCCATTTCTAGAAACAATTAGTTTTGCTTCCGGATCTGAGATAGGAGGTATATCCAACTGTTTTTGGGTGTCCTATGAAGATGCATTTTTATCCGCTTTGGGTTCGAGCTCATCAACCTGAAACTTTTTCACATGAGTGTCGCAGCCCCAAACTTTTAAGAAACGACAACTTAGGTTTCTCCAAACCATAGTTCAAATGGTGTCGTCTCAACGGAATTACGTGGTGCCCTATTAAAGTGAGTGCGGTTGTCTCTAATGCCTAACCCATGAACGATAGTGGTAATTCGATAAGAGTCATCATGGTACGCACCATATCCAATAGGGTGCAACTATGAAGTTCGGACACACCATCACACTATGGTGTTCCTGGCGGTATTAATTGTGAAACAATTTCCACAATGTCTTAATTGCGTGACAAAGCTCGTAACTCAGATACTCATCTCTATGATCATATCATAGACATTTTATCCTCTTGTCACGATGATCTTTAACTTCACTCTGAAATTACTTGATGTTGGGGAACGTTGCATAAAATAAAAAAGTTCCTACGTTCACCAAGATCCATCTATGAGTTCATCTAGCAACGAGAGAGAGAGATGCATCTACATACCCTTGTAGATCGCGTGCGGAAGCGTTCAAGAGAACGGGGTTGAGGTAGTCGTTCTCGTCGTGATCCTATCAACGGAGATCCTAGCGCCGAACGGACGGCACCTCCGCGTTCAACACACGTACGGTCAGCGTGACGTCTCCTCCATCTTGATACAGCAAGGGGGAAGGAGAGGTTGATGAAGATCCAGCAGCACGACGGCGTGGTGGTGGATGCAGCAGGACTCCGACAGGGCTTCGCCAAGCAGCTGCGGGAGGAGGAAGAGGTGTAGCAGGGGGAGGGAGGCGCCAAGACTCAGGGTGCGGCTGCCCTCCCTCCCCCCTCCTTTATATAGGCCCCCTTGGGGGGCGCCGGCCCTGGAGATGGGAATCTCCCAAGGGGCGGCGGCCAGGGGGGTGGAGTGCCCCCCAAGGCAAGTGGTGCGCCCCCCCGCCCTAGGGTTTCCAACCCTAGGCGCAGGGGGGGGCCCAAGGGGGGCGCACCAGCCCACTAGGGGCTGGTTACCCTCCCACTTGAGCCCACGGGGCCCTCCGGGGTAGGTGGCCCCACCCGGTGGACCCCCGGGACCCTTCCGGTGGTCCCGGTACAATACCGGGTGACCCCAAAACTTCCCCGATGGCCGAAATAGCACTTCCTATATATAATTCGTTACCTCCGGACCATTCCGGAACTCCTCGTGACGTCCGGGATCTCATCCGGGACTCCGAACAACATTCGGTTTGCTGCATACTCATATTCATACAACCCTGGCGTCACCGAACCTTAAGTGTGTAGACCCTACGGGTTCGGGACACATGCAGACATGACCGAGACGGCTCTCCGGTCACTAACCAACAGCGGTATCTAGATACCCATGTTGGCTCCCACATACTCCTCGATGATCTCATCGGATGAACCACGATGTCGAGGATTCAAGCAACCCCGTATACTATTCCCTTTGTCAGACGGTATGTTACTTGCCCGAGATTCGATCGTCGGTATCCCAATACCTCGTTCAATCTCGTTGCCGGCAAGTCACTTTACTCGTACCTAATGCATGATCCCGTGACCAAACACTTGGTCACTTTGAGCTCATTATGATGATGCACTACCGAGTGGGCCCAGTGATACCTCTCCATTATACGGAATGACAAATCCCAGTCTCGATCCGTGTCAACCCAACAGACACTTTCGGAGATACCTGTAGTGCACCTTTATAGTCACCCAGTTACGTTGTGACGTTTGGTACACCCAAAGCACTCCTACGGTATCCGGGAGTTACACGATCTCATGGTCTAAGGAAGACATACTTGACATAGGAAAAGCTCTAGCAAAACAAACTACACGATCTTGTGCTATGCTTAGGATTGGGTCTTGTCCATCACATCATTCTCCTCATGATGTGATCCCGTTATCAACGACATCCAATGTCCATAGTCAGGAAACCATGACTATCTGTTGATCAACGAGCTAGTCAACTAGAGGCTCACTAGGGACATGTTGTGGTCTAAGTATTCACACGAGTATTATGATTTCCGGATAATACAATTATAGCATGAATAAAAGACAACTATCATGAACAAAGAAATATAATAATAATCCTTGTATTATTGCCTCTAGGGCATATTTCCAACAGTCTCCCACTTGCACTAGAGTCAATAATCTAGTTACATTGTGATGAATCGAACACCCATAGAGTTCTGGTGTTGATCATGTTTTGCTCGCGGAAGAGATTTAGTCAACGGATCTGTGGCATTCAGATCCGTGTGTACTTTGCAAATTTCTATATCTCTGTCGGTGTACTAGAGTAGGGGTACCCTAGTACCCCGAACTTGTGCACGGACAGTTGCAGCGCTCCACGGCAAGGGCTTGCCGGGTGACCGCCAAGGTCCTCTGTGGCTCCTTTGGAGCCATTCAAGAACAAAGTGTTCAAGTCAAGGAGACAAGGCCCCGGCAAGAGGAGCTTGCCGGGAAGGCCAACCAAGGCATCTCAGGGAACTTGCCGCGACGCGCACGCGTCCCGGCAAGGCCCGGCGAGCGACAAGCTTCCGGGCGCGACAAGATAACGACCGCGGCAAGGCGCTTGCCGCGGCAAGCGGCCACTCTATGCCCACGCTCCAGCGCATCCACCAACGTGTCGCCCTGGGGGCCTTTCTAGGCACGCATGGCGGGAGGCTGTGCAGCCAGCGGTGCGCGGTAGCATGCGATGCTGACAAGATCGCCATCGTGGCAAGCGGTGGCGTCCCTGACGGTCCTTTCCTGCACTGTTTGGGCGATGCAGACGGGCATTTAATGCCTTTGTCCCCTGCCGTCAGGGTTAGGTAGGATGCACTGTACAGGTAGCTGTACCAACCACCTCTCTTTTTACATTTGTACCCTTCTTTACGTTGCCACCTGTCGGTGACCCCTTGAGCATATAAAAGGAGGCACATGCGCAACGTAGAGGGGGTTCGGCTCAGTTGGAAGCCAGAAACACACTCACGCTCGGTCTCGTGTATACTGTAGCGCTCCGCGCTCCCGAGCAAGAGCTCAATACAATCAGACAAGCAGCAGTAGGAGTATTATCTCTCCGGAGAGCTCCGAAGCTGGGTAAACTGCTCGTGTGCTTCGCCTCGATCTGCTCTTCGTGCGACCTCCGCCCCCCGCCGAACCGAAAGGGGCTCGGTCCGCCGGTCCCCATAGGTGTTCGTGGATCAGTTTCCCCGACATCTTTGGTGCGCCAGGTAGGGGGCGTCGAGATTGTGTGAACCTGATCCGGAGTTCACACGAGCTAGATCTTCATTTTCTTCATCGACATGCCACCGAAGAAGAAGGCTTCGGAGGCAGCTGCTCCATCCGTGTCGATCCCACCGCCACCGGAGCAAGCGGGTGGTGGGGTGGACGCCGGCGGAAGAACGGACGTCGACGAGGGAGCCCACGATGCTGCCAGGTCCAAGGGCAAGGCGGCGCAGACCTCGACGTCCGTACATATTCCGCGCCCATCTCAGGAGGTGCAGGACCGACAGCGTCATGGTATTCGCAGTACCATACGTTTGTTGGACCAAGATCAAGCTGGTGGATCCCGGGGCGCTCAAGACCAGCATGCACGTCAACGTGCCGGCATGAGCGAGACACGGTCGCCTGGACGGGATACTGCTCCTTCTAACATAGTTAGAAGTCCGAGCATATCCCGCTCCTCGCGCCGCCCACCACTGCCGCCCACCACTCCAGCAGAAGCTTTGGCGCGAGCTCAACTGCTCCTGGATTACCCTCCAACGTCGGACAAGATCGACGAATGGAGGGCCACCATTCAGAGTCTCATCGGTTACGCCAACAGCGACACTCCACGGCAGCCGAGTACATCGCTGCCGTGGCAGGAATGCCAGACACGAGCCGGTGGCGACGAAACCGGTGGGGGTGCAACCACCATGCACTCTCCACCCCGAAGGCCAAGATCGCCGACTCGCCGGATCCACCTCGACAGCGACTCCACCGCATCGTCGGATCCACGAGCTCGTCGCAATCAGCGCCAAGTTCTTCACGATCGACAGCAAGAAGACGCCCGAACTCGCATCGAGCGACGAAGAGAAGCCCGGCGTCAATCCGACCAGCGTGCTGGGCCCTCTGTTGACATGCATGCGCCAGGGGAACCAGGCGACTTGCCGTACGCGGTAGGTTGCCCTGCGTTCACTCGTGAGCTGCGGCAAGTCCAGTGGCCCAGTAAGAAAAATTTCAAACCAGACGTGCCAGAGAAGTACGACGGCAAGATGCACCCGTCGGAGTTCCTCAGCATCTACACCATTGCGGTGCAAGCTGCCGGGGGGCGTGACGACAAGATCCTTGCCAACTACTTCCCACTGGTACTCAAACCCAATGTCAGATCCTGGCTCATGCACTTGCCGGACAACTCCATATCTTCCTGGGCAGATCTGTGCCATCAGTTTGTCGGTGCCTTTACAGGTGGCCACAAGCCTCATGGCCAAGAGAGCGATCTTCATCTGCTTGCCCAGAAGGAAGGAGAGCCCCTGCGCAAGTACATTCAGAGATTCAGCAGTGTACAGCACAACATCCCAGACGTCCACCCTGCCGCGGTAATCAGCGCGTTCCATCAGAACGTGCGGAACCGCAGGATATGGGAGGAGATGGCGATGTGCAAGATCAGAGACGTCAGTGAGCTATATGCCCTGGCCGACAAGTGTGCACGTGCTGAGGAAGGGAGGAGACTCCCCGGAGAGAATATAGGAGCAGGAGGATCTGATAGTGAGGATACTGCCCCGGCAAGGAAAAACCGGCGGCGGAATAACAAGAAGAAGAAAGGCAAAGAGGTGCTAGTTGTTGAGCAGTCCGGCAACGGAGGTGGCGCCAAGAAAGCCAAAGCTGGAGGCTCCGGCAAGGAGGTTGCCGCTGAGGCTGTGGCGGTCGCCGACAAGCAGGACGGCACCAACAAGCAGTACTGCAAGATCCACCGCACCAAGGGCATGACCTCCAGAGCTGCAAGAAAGTCGAGCAGCTTGTTGAGCAGCAAAAGGCTGAATACGAGCGACGCGACAAGGAGAAGGCCCAGGAAGGTGCTGGAGGATCCGGCAAGAAACGCCCCGGCCGGGGAGGACGCCGCGACAAGGCCAAGCAGCGGCAAGGAGACAGGCCTCCCCGCGGCCGCGACAAGGATGAAGATGATGACGACGACGAAGATATGGATGATGATGAGACCGATGAGCAGGAGTTTCAGAAAGCCACAGAGGTCCTGTGCGTTGACGGTGGTGCTTCTCTGCATACTTTGCATCGCCAGCTCAAGCAGTGGGTGCGGGAAGTTAATGCAGCAGAACCACGCGTCGAGTCACGCAAACCTCTGAAATGGTCCAGCACGCCTATCATCTTTGATATTGAGGACCACCCTGATCGCATAACTGCGGTCGGGTGTTTGCCGATGTTGGTTTCACCAACTATCCGCAACCTCAAGGTCACTAAGATGCTAGTTGACGGCGGGGCCGGCTTGAATCTGATCTCCTCTGCGGTACTCCAGAAACTCCAGATCCCTGACGGCGAGCTCGAAGAGACTGGCACATTCCAAGGAATCAATCCGGGAAGGAGCAAGCCGAAGGGAAAGATCACGTTGCCGGTGACATTTGGCAGCGAGCTGAACTTCAGGACTGAGAGGGCCACTTTTGACGTTGCTGACTTTCCATTGCCTTACAATGGGATACTCGGCCATCCAGCACTCGCCAAATTCATGGCAGCCTCTCACTATGCATACAACATGCTGAAGATGCCAGGCCCGATAAGTGTCATCTCTGTCCCTGGCGACAAGAAGGATGCTCTTATCTGCGCTGACAAGATCTATCGGGAGGCAACAGCCGCAGCAGATCGCATGTCACTTGCCGCTAAAGCTCCCGGGGGGAAGAAGAAGACCAAGTCCGGCAAGAGTTCTGATGTCCACTCCGGCAAGCGCACCTCTTCGGAGTGCTGCGCTACCGTCGAGGACGCACCATCGAGCGCCACCGGCAAGTGTAAGAAGGCAATGGCAGCTCCATCTGAGACCAAGAAGGTGTCCGCCAAGGAGGACGGCACTGGTGGTACCTTCACCATCAGTGCCACTCTCGACCCCAAATAGGAAAGCGCGCTCGTTGCTTTCCTGCGGGCGAACGTCGACGTGTTTGCGTGGCAACCGTCTGACATCCCCGGTGTTCCCAGGAAAGTAATTGAGCACCACCTGGCCGTCTGTCCTTATGCGCGGCCCGTCAAGCAGAAAGTCAGGAAGCAGGCAGTGGAGCGCCAAGAATTCATCGCAGAAGAAATCAAGAAGTTGGAAGCAGCAGGCCTTGTCAGAGGAGTGCTCCATCCTACGTGGTTGGCCAATCCTGTAGTCGTGCGTAAGGCTAACGGGAAATGGAGGCTTTGTATCGACTTTACTGATGTCAATAAAGCTTGTCCCAAAGACCCATTTCCCTTGCCGCGCATTGACCACATTGTTGACTCCACGGCCGGATGTGACTTGCTTTCATTTCTTGATGCATACTCAGGATACCATCAGATCTTCATGGCAGAGGAGGATGAGGAGAAGACCGCATTCATCACCCCGTGTGGCACATACTGTTTCGTACGGATGCCTTTCGGTTTAAAGAATGCCGGTTCAACATTTGCAAGGGTAGTCCACCACGCTTTTGAGCCACAGATGCACAGAAATGTGGAGGCCTACATGGAGCAACCCTGATTCAAGATTTAGACGAAACATTTGCAAATCTGCGCAAGATCAACCTCAAGCTTAACCCCGAGAAGTGTGTGTTCGGAGTCCCCTCCGGCAAGCTTCTCGGGTTCTTCGTGTCTCAGCGGGGAATTGAAGCCAATCCCGACAAGATCAAGGCCATCGAGCAGATTGAAGCACCACAGCGCGTCAAGGATGTACGAAGACTTGTCGGTTGCGTAGCTGCCCTCAGCAGGTTTATCTCTAGATCTGCTGAGCGCACCCTGCCATTTTTCAAAATATTGAAAAAGGCAGGTCCAATGAAATGGACTCCGGAGGCGGAGGCTGCGCTACAGGACTTAAAGAGATACCTGCCCTCCACTCCAACACTTGTCGCACCTAAGCCACAGGAGAAGTTGCTGTTATATATAGCGGCAACCAATCAAGTGGTTAGTGCTGCGTTAGTAGCAGAGAGGGAGGCGGATGATGAGCCAGCAACCACGGCAGATGCATCCAACGACAAGCAGGGGGCTTCGCCGACAAGCTCTGGTCCCGACAAGGATGGACCTGCGCAGGAGCATGAGAAGATGCAGAAGAGAATGGTGCAGCGCCCAGTTTACTTTGTCAGTTCCCTCCTGCAGGGGGCTAGATCAAGATACTCTGGTGTGCAGAAATTGCTTTTCGGCCTTCTCATGGCCTCGAGAAAGCTGCGCCATTACTTCCAAGCACATGAGATCACAGTTGTCACTCGTTTTCCGCTCAAGAGGATACTGCAAAATCCAGAAGCAACGGGCAGGATTGTCGAGTGGGCACTGGAACTGTCAAGCTTTGTCCTCAAGTTTGAGAGCACTTCAACTATCCAAAGCAGAGCATTGGAAGAGTTCATAGCAGAATGGACGCCAACGCCGGATGAAGAAATACCAGAAACGAGCATCCCCGTCAAGGAGACAAGCAAAGAGTGGCTAATGTACTTTGATGGTGCCTTCTCGCTGCAAGGCACCGGTGCTGGCGTGCTGCTTGTCGCACCCACCGGAGAGCACCTCAAGTACGTAGTCCATATGCACTTTCCCAAGGAACAAGCAACGAACAATACTGCAGAGTATGAAGGCTTGCTTGCCGGTCTCAGGATCACGGCAGACCTTGGGATTAAGAAGCTCATTGTCAGGGGTGATTCACAGCTTGTCGTCCGCCAAGTGAACAAGAATTATCAGAGTCCGTTGATGGAAGCTTATGTTGATGAAGTGAGAAAGCTAGAAGAGCACTTTGACGGCCTACAAATGGAACATGTTCCAAGAGCTGAGAATGACATTGCTGATAGCCTGTCAAAGTGCACCGCACTTAAGTTACCTGTGGAACCAGGAATCTTTGTGCTCAAGCTGACTCAACCGTCTGTAACACCATCAACTGGACAAAGCAAGAAGAGGAAGTTGATTTCTGGTGACTATTTTCCGGCAGAGCTCCCTGAAGCCGCCGCCAAGAAGGTCCCTAAGATCAACACCAAGGGTGCTGAGGAGCAGTCTGCTCCGGCAAGCCTTATGGTTTGTTCCATCGTAGCAGACGCTCCCGACAAGCTTTGCTCTGGCAAGCTTGCTGGGGAACATCAAGCTCCGGCTGAGCCACAGGTTCTTGTCGTAGAAGCTGATGTTCCCGCAGCAGCAGAAGTGCCTTTAGTCCTTGTTGTCGAGCCACAAGCTCCAGCATGGGCACAGCAGATTGTCCATTTCCTTCAGACAAGAGAACTTCCCGAAGAGCAAGAAGAAGCGGAAAGAGTAGCCCGACAGTCAAGTATGTACCAGTTTGTCGACAACATACTGTACAGGAGAAGACTCAACGGTGTGAAATTGAAGTGTATTTGCCGGGAAGACGGACAAGAGCTGTTGGCAGAGATACATGGAGGCATATGTGGTCACCACATTGGCGCAAGAGCACTTGCCGGCAAAGCTTTCCGGTAAGGTTTCTTTTGGCCGACAGCCCTCCAGGATGCAACTGCACAAGTAAACCAGTGTGAAGCGTGCCAGTTCCATTCCAAGCAGATACACCAGCCAGCTCAAGCTCTCCGGACGATCCCTTTATCCTGGCCATTTTCGGTCTGGGGGCTCGATATTCTCGGCCCTTCCCCCGAGCTGTCGGGGGCTTTGAGTACTTGTACATTGCAATCGACAAGTTCACGAAGTGGCCGAAAGTGGAACCAGTGAGGAAGGTGACAGCACAGTCAGCAGTCAAGTTCTTCAGGTCGATTGTTTGCCGTTTCGGGATCCCTAACAGGATCATCACCGACAACGGCACGCAATTCACGAGCCGCACCTTCATGCAGTACGTCCAAGATCTTGGCGCCAAGGTCTTCTTCGCTTCTGTTGCTCATCCGAGAAGCAATGGTCAAGCGGAGAGGGCAAATGCTGAAGTGCTGCGCGGGCTCAAGACCAGGACTTTCGACAGGCTGCATAGGTGCGGAAGGAACTGGATTGAGGAGCTGCCGGTGGTTCTTTGGTCGATCAGGACGACACCAAATCGAGCCACTGGCCAGACACCTTTCGCTCTAGTCTATGGAGCAGAGGCAGTTCACCCCACGGAACTCGTATACGGGTCACCTCGAGTGCTCGCATATGATGAGCTCGAGCAAGAGCAGCTGCGACAAGATGACGCACTGCTCCTTGAGGAAGACCGTCTTCAGGCTGCTGTACGAGCTGCTCGATACCAGCAAGCTTTGCGCCGCTACCATAGCCGCAAAGTTAAAGCCAGAAGTTTCGAGGAAGGCGACCTTGTTCTTCGGCGCGTTCAGTCCGCCAAGAATTCCAACAAGTTGACACCAAAGTGGGAAGGCCCTTACCGGGTGAAACGAGTCACTAGGCCCGGCGCTGTCCGCCTTGAGACCGAAGATAGCATTCCGGTGAGCAACTCCTGGAACATTGAGCATCTTCGTAAGTTTTACCCGTAGGGCGCGGTTGCCGGAACCTGTTCCGGAACCACCTTTTGTACAAGTCTTGCCGATGTTGCATGTAATCCTTTGTACAAAGCCGGGCGCAGATCCCGTGCATAAGTAAACCTCATGTGCTCTACACATCTTGTCAATTTCATGCATTATATTCTTTCTTGCATGCGTTATCTGACACTTTGTGCAGCACCTACCCCCGGTAAGCAATAACGAGCCGAAAGGCTCCACATCTTTATTTTCTCTCCTTTCTTTTTCTCAACAAAGGAAAGGAAGGTTCCCTCACACACAAGTTTGTCGGGGGGAAAGGAGAAGATAATGGTGTGGACCAGGCGTCGTTTAAGGAAGTTTCGCCTTGCCGGGAAGCAAACGACAGAAAAGCTAAGTTGCCAAAGTTTGAGCAATTAGTTTTAATTTTTAAGTTATCTTCCTCGAACGACCGTGCTTTGTATGGAAAACCTGTGCGCAGAGGAACCAACTCGTAGCTAGTTGCGCCCTTACTTTGTTTCGAGTCCGCTCAACAACTTAAGTGCGTTGCAACTAGTCGCGATAAGGTTTCTTGTCGGAAGCGGCACCGCCAGCAGGCTGCTGACGTCCCGCACTCAGCGCTCGCGGCTCGGGTGCCTGCGCCGACAAGTTCCCTAAAAGCGTAGGGTAAAAACATACAAAGCAAGGGATCTAGTAAAGGGAATAACGTAGCAATCATTATCCAAAATAAAGTTATATTACAAGATAACTTGTCGCAGCTCTAACAGATTGATCTCATAATATGGCCAGCAGCGACAAGGAGAAAGAGAAAATGGGTGGCCTAGTCTACGCGATCGCCCTCAACCCTCTTGATCTCGCTCACCTTGTCCACAATGGGTGCGACAAGGGCCTTGAGCACTTCCAGATCAGCGTCAGGCGGCAAGGACCTGAGGACGTTGGTGAGGTTGAGGCCTGGGTTGCGGAAGGCCACCTTCACTAGCACCTTCTGAAGAACTCCCGCGCAGATCTTGCGCGACTCGTCGGCCAGCTGCTTTGGGATCTTCTCCCGGAGCCGCTGGAGGGCCGTCGCCACGCCTTTGAAGAACAAACTGAGCTTGGCGCTGGGTTGGAGATGCTCGTCGGAAGAATAACCGAAGTCCTCCATCCCCAGCTGCGCCAGCTCCCCGTCGATGACTGCGGCAATATTCACCAGACCCTCGGTCCAGTGCTCCACAGTCTCCCTAAATGAGTTCTGGGTAACGGCAATACTCGCCAGCAGCGCCTCGTCGGCCTTGATCTTCTCCGACAAGGTCACCTCTCGCTCCTTGGCGCTGTCCAGCGTCTGAGTCAGCGTAGCCAGCTTCAACTCGAGATCCGCGTTGGAGTCCTTGGCGGCGCTAAGCTCCTTGCTCCTCTCAGCGAGAAGACCCTGCAGCTCACCATGGGCGGCAGCATCCTTCTCGCGCTCACGCTTGAGCGCGGCAAGCTCCTCACCGCTCGTCTTGAGATTGGCCTCCAGCTGCGCCACCTTCGCCTCCAGCTCTTTCTTGGCGGCCTCAGTAGCTGCGGCGGCATCCCTTGCTTCCTTGAGAGCACCGCCAATTCCTTGCTCGCGCGCGGCAAGCTCTTCCTCGTGGCTGTCATGGTTGACCTTGCGCTGTGCCAAATCACCCTCCCGTGCAGATAGCACCTCGGCAGCAAGCCGCTGCTGCTCTTCAACCTCAGCCTTCGCGAGGAGGAAGGCTTTCCTCTCCTCGGCGACTTGCTCCCGCTCCTCTGCCAGACTCCGGAGAGCTTCTTGCCTGAGGCCCCGGAGCTCCTCCGCGCGCTTCTCGATATCAACTCCCGCCCTCGCGACAAGCGCTTCTCGGGAAGCCAGATTGGCTTATCGGGCGCGGTAGAGCGACATCAGCTTACGCAGCAGCCGCTCCTCCTCAGGCTCGTCGCTGCTGCTGCTTGGCATGTCGACCAGCGTCAGCCCAGCGGAGGCGAGCACTTCTCCATCCAGGATTTCTCCTTCGACCGGCGCCCTGGAGCTTGACGCCCAGGGAAGCTTGATGAAGATGCCGTCGCCGGCCTTCAAGTAGGCGCCGGGCTGGGGCTCTTCGGAGCCTGGCGCCGCAGCAGCAGCGGAGGGGTCGGCGGTCGGTGCAGCGCCTGGCGCTCCTGCGGCCTCGGGGCCATCAGTGCGATCGCCGGATCCCTCGCCGGCTTCTGCGGCGGCAGCCTTGGCGGCCTCTTCGCCGGCGGGTTCATCAACGCCGGCCTCTCCTTCGGCGGCCTCGGTTTCCATCGGCTCTGTGGCGGATGGATCTGACGAATGGAAGAAGGGAGAAAAGTCAAGCAAAAGTCCAAGAAAGGAAATTCAGAAGAAGAAGAACCCAAGGGAAGATTTCAGGCAAGAAGATTACCTGTGCTAGGATCTGCGGTCGCGGTCTCCACCGCCGGAGGATCACTGGTGTCATCCCTTGCCGGAGAACGCTCCCTTGCCGGGGACTCCTCCCTTGGCAGCGTAGTCGAAGCAGATGGCACTTCGGGAGCGGCTTCCGGGCCCTCCTGGTGAGGCTGCTCTGCTCCTACACAAATCCAACAGTCTAGATATCAGTAAAGAAAGAGCACCCTTGAGCGCCTGTCAGCAAGAAGTAAACCATGTACTTACGCTGGGGGCTGCTTTGGGGAGTAGTTGCCGGGTCCGTCAAGGTGGTCTCAGAAACACCCCCTGCTGACACGGTGGGATCATCTTCGATGACAATCACCGGGGCCTTGGCTCTCTTCACCGCTCTCTGGGCCAGCGTCCTGAAAAGGAATGGGTTCAGATTGAAGCAAGTCAGATACAAGACGAAAGCAACAAGATTGAAGAACTACAAGAACACCAAAGAATCTTACTCTTCTTCTTCATCATCGGAGCTGAGCGCGGAGAGATCGAAGTCCGGCTCCCCTCCGGTGCGGCGAGGCGGAGGAGTAGGTTCCCTTGCCCGCTTGGCAGGGGCGGTGGCGGTGGACAGGGAAGATCCTGCTCCAGTTGCTGCAGCAGCGTGAGGCGCTCCCGCGGCAACGGTGCTTGCCGCGGTAGAGTGTGTCGCACGGCTCGACGGCTGTTGGCTCGCTTGCCGCCCCGCTACGTCCCCGGCCTTGCGGAGACGCCTTCTTGGTGCAGCTCGGGGCTCCACTTGCGGCAAGCTGTCTAAAGGTTCGGGCTCTTCCTCGCTGGGCTCGCTCGGCTCAGCTTCAGGGTCAGCAAGATCTTCCTCTCTGGCAAACTCCTTGGGCTCGGCAAGGCTTGCCGCCTCTGCTGCCTCGGCCTCCTCCACGGTGAACCCGAACTCGCCCGCGGCAGCTGCTGTCGCAGCCTCTTCCGTCCTAGTGGCGATGCGCTGCAGCTCCGTGTCGGTGGTGTCGCGGGTGAGGCTCTTCTGCTCATCGGCGCGGACCGGCACCTCTACCAAGTCGTCGAAGAACGCCTGCACGACGTCATCCACAGACTCTTGCCAAGTTGGGGCGATTCCGTGTGAATCGCACAACGGCATCATTGCATGGATCCGGTCGAGCGAAGAATTGTTGCACAACGGAACAACGCTCCTCGGCAGCGTGAATGGATGCTGAGGATCGCGTTTGAACAACTCTAGGAGCATTGCATCCAGCTCCAGGACGGTGAAGTTGAAATTGAGGCCCGGGCGCAACCTCATGATATCCGCCGAGTTCTTAAACTCCCAGGCGGGTCTCCCCCTCTCCTGCAGGGGGGCGATGCAGCGACGAAGGAAATCTGCGCCAACGGCGCCTATAGTGAGCCCGGCAAGCCTAAGACGAAGGATCCGGGTGACGGCGATTTTCAATCTGTCATCTTCCGGGGCCACGTTGCTCCAATCGTTGCTGCGCACTATTGGGGCTTGGTGCACGGTAGTAAACGGCTGCGGGTTCTCCTCGACGATCCAGCACCATTCCGCTCTCCACTCCTCCCATTTGCTGCGAAGCTCTCCCTCCAGATATGCTTCCTTCTTGCCGACCCTCGAGATCCAAGCGATCCCGCCGGCAAGAGGCTCTCCTCTCTCTACCCGAGGCATGAAGAAGTGGCGAAAAAGGGCTACGTTGGGGTGGACTCCGACAAAGTTTTCGCATAGATGTGCGAAAACTGCCATGGTCAGAACGGCGTTCGGGGTGAAATCAAGGAGGCGGAGCCCGTAGGTGTTCATGATGTTGCAGAAGAATTCCGAGAAGGGCGGGCAGAGCCCGCAATAGAAGAACAGCGCGAAGAAGGGGTACCCGTTTGGAGCCAGTTCCGAAGCAGCGGCCGGGAGTACCCTCGTGCGTGGATGCGCTCGCGTCTCCATCGACCAGAAGAGGTAGTAGTACTCCCTCAGCTCCTTCGTGCCGAGCTGGGGGGAGAAGATCGCCCGCTCCTTCCGCAGCGCCGCGAGCCGCTGCGCCTCGGCCGACTTCACACCCTTCCCCTTGTCGGCTTTTGGAGCCATGGCGGAGGTGGTGAGGGAGATCGACGGTGTTTGGTGATGCTGGTGGCAATGGGGGGCGGAGCGTTGCTCTCTTTCTGCTTCGAGAAGAGGGGGGAGCGGCTGAGATTTTTGGAGTTGGAGCAACAAACGGCGAGATGGGCGAACTGCCCCTATTTCCCCTGCTTATAAAGAGGGAGGGGGCGGACGTTTCGCCCTTCCGAATAAAGAATCCACCCACGATCTCTCCCACGACGCCGCATTCGACGCGTGCCGTTGGGAGGGCGCGGTGGATACGGAGTAAGATACGGTGTAGCCCAGGCCGCGTGTGCCCGTGCCCTGTTTTGGGCCTGACCCAACAGCGCTCGGCACCGTGTGTGGCCCAGGCCCGGGGGCTCCTGTCGGTGTACTAGAGTAGGGGTACCCTAGTACCCCGAACTTGTGCACGGGCAGTTGCAGCGCTCCGTGGCAAGGGCTTGCCGGGTGACCGCCAAGGTCCTCCGTGGCTCCTTTGGAGCCATTCAAGAACAAAGTGTTCAAGTCAAGGAGACAAGGCCCCGGCAAGAGGAGCTTGCCGGGAAGGCCAACCAAGGCATCTCAGGGAACTTGCCGCGACGCGCCACGCGTCCCGGCAAGGCCCGGCGAGCGACAAGCTTCCGGGTGCGACAAGATAACGACCGCGGCAAGGCGCTTGCCGCGGCAAGCGGCCACTCTGTGCCCAGGCTCCAGCGCATCCACCAACGTGTCGCCCTGGGGGCCTTTCCAGGCACGCGTGGCGAGAGGCTGTGCAGCCAGCGGTGCACGGTAGCATGTGATGCTGACAAGATCGCCATCGTGGCAAGCGGTGGCGTCCCTGACGGTCCTTTCCTGCACTGTTTGGGCGACGCAGACGGGCATTTAATGCCTTTGTCCCTTGCCGTCAGCGTTAGGTAGGATGCACTGTACAGGTAGCTGTACCAACCACCTCTCTTTTTACATTTGTACCCTTCTTTATGTTGCCACCTGTCGGTGACCCCTTGAGCATATAAAAGGAGGCCCATGCGCAACATAGAGGGGGTTCGGCTCAGTTGGAAGCCAGAAACACACTCACGCTCGGTCTCGTGTATACTATAGCGCTCCGCGCTCCCGAGCAAGAGCTCAATACAATCAGACAAGCAGCAGTAGGAGTATTATCTCTCCAGAGAGCTCCGAAGCTGGGTAAACTGCTCGTGTGCTTCGCCTCGATCTGGTCTTCGTGCGACCTCCGCCCCCCGCCGAACCGAAAGGGGCTCGGTCCGCCGGTCCCCATAGGTGTTCGTGGATCAGTTTCCCCAATAATCTCCATCTTGAACATTTTCACAGATGGAGTTGAAGCGACGCTTGATGTGCCTGGTCCTTTTGTGAAACCTGGGCTCCTTGGCAAGTGCAATAGCTCCAGTGTTGTCACAGAAGAGTTTGATCGGCCCCGACGCATTGGGTATGACTCCTAGGTCGGTGATGAACTCCTTCATCCATATTGCTTCATGCGCTGCCTCCGAGGCTGCCATGTACTCCGCTTCACATGTAGATCCCGCCACGACGCTCTGCTTGCAACTGCACCAGCTTACTGCTCCACGATTCAACATATACACGTATCCGGTTTGTGACTTAGAGTCATCCCGATCTGTGTTGAAGCTAGCGTCGACGTAGCCCTTTACGACGAGCTCTTCGTCACCTCCATAAACGAGAAACATGTCCTTTGTCCTTTTCAGGTACTTCAGGATATTCTTGACCGCTGTCCAGTGTTCCTTGTCGGGATTACTTTGGTACCTTCCTACCAAACTTACGGCCAGGTTTACATCAGGTCTGGTACACAGCATGGCATACATAATAGATCCTATGGCTGAGCCATAGGGGATGACACTCATCTCTTCTTTATCTTTTGCCGTGGTCGGGCATTGAGCCGAGCTCAATCTCACACCTTGCAATACAGGAAAGAACCCTTTCTTGGACTGATCCATTTTGAACTTCTTCAAAATCTTATCAAGGTATGTGCTTTGTGAAAGACCTATGAGGCGTCTCGATCTATCCCTATAGATTTTGATGCCTAATATGTAAGCAGCTTCTCCAAGGTCCTTCATTGAAAAACACTTATTCAAGTAGGCCTTAATGATGTCCAAGAATTCTATATCATTTCCCATCAAAAGTATGCCATCTACATATAATATGAGAAATGCTACATAGCTCCCACTCACTTTCTTGTAAACGCAGGCTTCTCCATAAGTCTGCATAAACCCAAATGCTTTGATCATCACATCAAATCGAATGTTCCAACTCCGAGATGCTTGCACCAGCCCATAAATGTATCGTTGGAGCTTGCATACTTTGTTAGCATTCTTAGGATCGACAAAACCTTCTGGCTGCATCATATACAGCTCTTCCTTAAGATAACCGTTAAGGAATGCCGTTTTGACGTCCATCTGCCATATCTCATAATCATAGTATGCGGCAATTGCTAACATGATTCGGACGGACTTAAGCTTCGCTACGAGAGAGAAAGTCTCATCATAGTCAATCCCTTGAACTTGCCGATAACCCTTAGCGACAAGTCGGGCTTTATAGATGGTGACATTACCATCCGCGTCCGTCTTCTTCTTAAAGATCCATTTGTTTTCTATCGCTCACCGATCATCGGGCAAGTCAGTCAAAGTCCATACTTTGTTTTCATACATGGATTCTATCTCGGATTGCATGGCTTCTAGCCATTTGTTGGAATCTGGGCCCGCCATCGCTTCTTCATAGTTCGAAGGTTCACCGTTGTCTAACAACATGATTTCCAGGACAGGGTTGCCATACCACTCTGGTGTGGAACGTGTCCTTGTGGACCTACGAAGTTCAGTAGCAACTTGATCCGAAGTACCTTGATCATCATCATTAATTTCCTCTCCAGTCGGTGTAGGCACCACCGGAACATTTTCCTGAGCTGCACTACTTTTCTGGTTCAAGAGGTAGTACTTAATCGAGTTCTACTTTCCTCCCACTTACTCCTTTCAAGAGAAACTCCTTTTCTAGAAAGGATCCATTCTTGGCAACAAAGATCTTGCCTTCGGATCTAAGGTAGAAGGTATACCCAATGATTTCCTTAGGGTATCCTATGAAGAAGCATTTTTTTGACTTGGGTTCGAGCTTTTCAGGTTGAAGTTTCTTGACATAAGCATCGCATCCCCAAACTTTTAGAAACGACAGCTTAGGTTTCTTCCCAAACCATAATTCATACGGTGTCATCTCAACGGATTTAGACGGTGCCCTATTTAAAGTGAATGTAGCTATCTCTAGAGCGTATCCCCAAAATGATAGCGGTAAATCGGTAAGAGACATCATAGATCGCACCATATCCAATAGAGTGCGATTACGACGTTCGGACACACCGTTACGCTGAGGTGTTCCAGGCGGCGTGAGTTGTGAAACGATTCCACATTTTCTTAAGTGTGTACCAAATTCGTGACTTAAATATTCTCCTCCACGATCTGATCGTAAGAATTTTATCTTTCGTTCACGTTGATTCTCTACCTCATTCTGAAATTCCTTGAACTTTTCAAAGGTCTCAGACTTGTGTTTCATCAAGTAGACATACCCATATCTACTTAAGTCATCAGTGAGAGTGAGAACATAACGATATCCTCCGCGAGCCTCAACGCTCGTTGGACCACACACATCAGTATGTATGATTTCCAATAAGTTGGTTGCTCGCTTCATTGTTCCGGAGAACGGAGTCTTGGTCATTTTGCCCATGAGGCATGGTTCGCATGTGTCAAATGATTCATAATCGAGAGACTCTAAAAGTCCATCAGCATGGAGCTTCTTCATGCGCTTGACACCAAAGTGACCAAGGCGGCAGTGCCACAAGTATGTGGGACTATCGTTATCAACTTTACATCTTTTGGTATTCACACTATGAATATGTGTAACATTACGTTCGAGATTCATTAAGAACAAACCATTGACCATCGGGGCATGACCATAAAACATATCTTTCATATAAATAGAACAACCATTATTCTCGAATTTAAATGAGTAGCCATCTCGTATTAAACGAGATCCAGATACAATGTTCATGCTCAAACTTGGCACTAAATAACAATTATTGAGGTTCATAACTAATCCCGTGGGTAAATGTAGAGGTAGCGTGCCGACGGCGATCACATCGACCTTGGAACCATTCCCGACGCGCATCGTCACCTCGTCCTTCGCCAGTCTCCGCTTATTCCGCAGCTCCTGCTGTGAGTTACAAATATGAGCAACGGCACCGGTATCAAATACCCAGGAGTTACTACGAGTAGTGGTAAGGTACACATCAATTACATGTATATCACATATACCTTTAGTGTTGCCGGCCTTCTTGTCCGCTAAGTATTTGGGGCAGTTCCGCTTCCAGTGACCCTTCCCTTTGCAATAAAAGCACTCAGTCTCAGGCTTGGGTCCATTCTTTGACTTCTTCCCGGCAACTGGCTTACCGGGCGCGGCAACATCTTTGCCATCCTTCTTGAAGTTCTTCTTACCCTTGCCCTTCTTGAACTTGGTGGTTTTATTAACCATCAACACTTGATGTTCTTTCTTGATTTCAACCTCTGCTGACTTCAGCATTGAAAATACTTCAGGAATGGTCTTCTCCATCCCCTGCATATTGTAGTTCAGCACAAAGCTCTTGTAGCTCGGTGGCAGCGACTGAAGGATTCTGTCAATGATCGCCTCGTCCGGGAGGTTGATCTCCAGCTGGGACAGGCGGTTGTGCAACCTAGACATTTTGAGTATGTGCTCACTGACAGAACTGTTTTCCTCCATCTTACAACTATAGAACTTGTCGGAGACTTCATATCTCTTGACCCGGGCATGAGCTTGAAAAACCACTTTCAGCTCCTCGAACATCTCATATGCTCCGTGTCGCTCAAAACGCTTTTGGAGCCCCGGTTCTAAGCTATAAAGCATGCCGCACTGAATGAGGGAGTAATCATCAGCACGTGACTACCAAGCGTTCATAACGTCTTGGTTCTCTGGGATGGGTGCTTCACCTAGCGGTCCTTCTAGGACATATGCTTTCTTGGCTGCTATGAAGATGATCCTCAGGTTCCGGACCCAGTCCGAATAGTTGTTGCCATCATCTTTCAGCTTGGTTTTCTCTAGGAACGCGTTGAAGTTCATGTTGACATGAGCGTTGGCCATTTGATCTACAAGACATATTTTGCAAAGATTTTAGACTAAGTTCATGATAATTAAGTTCATCTAATCAAATTATTTAATGAACTCCCACTCAGATTGACATCCCTCTAGTCATCTAAGTGTTACACGATCCGAGTCGACTAGGCCGTGTCCGATCATCACGTGAGACGGACTAGTCATCATCGGTGAACATCTCCATGTTGATCGTATCTTCCATACGACTCATGTTCGACCTTTCGGTCTCTTGTGTTCCGAGGCCATGTCTGTACATGCTAGGATCGTCAAGTTAACCCTAAGTGTTTATGCATGTGTGAAACTGTCTTACACCCGTTGTATGTGAACGTAAGGATCTATCACACCCGATCATCACGTGGTGCTTCGAAACGACGAACTTTAGCAATGGTGCACAGTTAGGGGGAACACTTTCTTGAAATTATTATAAGGGATCATCTTATTTACTACCGCCGTTCTAAGTAAACAAGATGCATAAAACATAATAAACATCACATGCAATTATATAAAGTAGTGACATGATATGGCCAATATCATGTAGCTCCTTCGATCTCCATCTTCGGGGCTCGATGACCATCTTCATCACCGGCATGACACCATGATCTCCATCATCATGATCTCCATCATCGTGCCTCCATGAAGTTGCTCGCCAACTATTACTTCTACTACTATAGCTAACGATTTAGCAATAAAGTAAAGTAATTACATGGCGTTAATTCATTGACACGCAGGTCATACAATAATTAAGACAACTCCTATGGCTCCTGCTGGTTGTCATACTCATCAACATGCAAGTCGTGATTCCTATTACATGAACATGATCTCATACATCACAATATCATTCACCATTCATCACAACTTCTGGCCATATCACATCACATGACAATTGCTGCAAAAACAAGTTAGACGTCCTCTAATTGTTGTTGCATCTTTTACGTGGCTGCAATTGGGTTCTAGCAAGAACGTTTTCTTACCTACGAATAACCACAACGTGATTTTGTCAACTTCTATTTACCCTTCATAAGGACCCTTTTCATCTAATCCGCTCCAACTAAAGTAGGAGAGACAGACACCCGCTAGCCACCTTATGCAACTAGTGCATGTCAATCGGTGGAACCTGTCTCACGTAAGCGTACGTGTAAGGTCGGTCCGGGCCGCTTCATCCCACAATACCGCTGAAGCAAGAAAAGACTAGTAGTGGCAAGCAAGTTGACAAGATCTACGCCCACAACAGATTTGTGTTCTACTCGTGCAATAGAGAACTACGCATAGACCTAGCTCATGATGCCACTGTTGGGGAACGTTGCATAAAATATAAAAAATTCCTACGTTCACCAAGATCCATCTATGAGTTCATCTAGCAACGAGAGAGAGAGAGATGCATCTACATACCCTTGTAGATCGCGTGCGGAAGCGTTCAAGAGAACGGGGTTGAGGTAGTCGTTCTCGTCGTGATCCTATCACCGGAAATCCTAGCGCCGAACGGACGGCACCTCCGCGTTCAACACACGTACGGTCAGCGTGACGTCTCCTCCGTCTTGATCCAGCAAGGGGGAAGGAGAGGTTGATGAAGATCCAGCAGCACGACGGCGTGGTGGTGGATGCAGCAGGACTCCGGCAGGGCTTTGCCAAGCAGCTGCAGGAAGAGGAAGAGGTGTAGCAGGGGGAGGGAGGCGCCAAGACTTAGGGTGCGGCTGCCCTCCCTCCCCCCCCCCTCCTTTATATAGGCCCCTGGGGGGCACCGTCCCTGAAGATGGGAATCTCCCAAGGGGCGGCGGCCAGGGGGGTGGAGTGCCCCCCAAGGCAAGTGGTGCGCCCCCCCCCCCCACCCTAGGGTTTCCAACCCTAGGCGCAGGGGGGGCCAAGGGGGGACGCACCAGCCCACTAGGGGCTGGTTCCCCTCCCACTTCATCCCACGGGGCCCTCCGGGGTAGGTGGCCCCACCTGGTGGACCCCGGGACCCTTCCGGTGGTCCCGGTACAATACCGGGTGACCCCGAAACTTTCCCAATGGCCGAAACAGCACTTCCTATATATAATTCTTTACCTCCGGACAATTTCGGAACTCCTCGTGACGTCCGGGATCTCATCCGGGACTCCGAACAACATTCGGTTTGCTGCATACTCATATTCATACAACCCTAGCGTCACCGAACCTTAAGTGTGTAGACCCTACGGGTTCGGGAGACATGCAGACATGACCGAGACGGCTCTCCGGTCAATAACCAACAGCAGGATCTAGATACCCATGTTGGCTCCCACATACTCCTCGATGATCTCATCGGATGAACCACGATGTCGAGGATTCAAGCAACCCAGTATACTATTCCCTTTGTCAGACGGTATGTTACTGGCCCGAGATTCGATCGTCGGTATCCCAATACCTCATTCAATCTCATTGCCGGCAAGTCACTTTACTCGTACCGTAATGCATGATCCCGTGACCAAACACTTGGTCACTTTGAGCTCATTATTATGATGCACCATCGAGTGGGCCCAGTGATACCTCTCCGTTATACGGAGTGACAAATCCCAGTCTCGATCCGTGTCAACCCAACAGACACTTTCGGAGATACCTGTAGTGCACCTTTATAGTCACCCAGTTACATTGTGACTTTTGGTACACCCAAAGCACTCCTACGGTATCCGGGAGTTACACGATCTCATGGTCTAAGGAAGAGATACTTGACATAGGAAAAGCTCTAGCAAAACGAACTACACGATCTTGTGCTATGCTTAGGATTGGGTCTTGTCCATCACATCATTCTCCTATTGATGTGATTCCGTTATCAACGACATCAATGTCCATAGTCAGGAAACCATGACTATCTGTTGATCAACGAGCTAGTCAACTAGAGGCTCACTAGGGACATGTTGTGGTCTAGGTATTCACACATGTATTGTGATTTCCGGATAATACAATTATAGCATGAATAAAAGACAACTATCATGAACAAAGAAATATAATAATAATCCTTTTATTATTGCCTCTAGGGCATATTTCCAACACTTGAACCATTCAATAATTCAGACTTGTGTTTCATCAAGTAAATATACTCAACATCTACTCGAATCATCTGTGAAGTAAGAACATAACGATATTCACTGCATGCCTTAGCACTCATTGGACTGCACACATCAAAATGTGTTACTTCCAACAAGTTGCTATCTTGTTCCATCTTACTGAAAACTAGGCCTTTCAGTCATCTTGCCCATGTGGTATGATTTCCATGTCTCAAGTGATTCAAAATCAAGTGAGTCCAAACGATCCATCTGCATGGAGTTTCTTCATGCGTATATACCAATAGACATGGTTTGCATGTCTCAAACTTTTCAAAAACGAGTGAGTCCAAAGATCCATCAACATGGAGCTTCTTCATGCGTTTTACACCAATATGACTTACATGGCAGTGCCACAAGTAAGTGGTACTATCATTTATATCTTTTGGCATGAAAATGTGTATCACTACGATCGAGATTCAATAAACCATTCCTTTTTAGGTGCAATACCATTGAAGGTATTATTCAAATAAACAGAGTAACCATTATTCTCCTTAAATGAATAACCGTATTGCGATAGACATAATCCAATCATGTCTATGCTCAACGCAAACACCAAATAACAATTATTTTAAAACCAATCTCGATGGTAGAGGGAGCGTGCGATGCTTGATCACATCAACCTTGGAAACACTTCCAACACATATCGCCAGCTCACCTTTAGCTAGTCTCCGTTTATTCCGTAGCTTTTATTTCGAGTTACTAACACTTAGCAACCGAACCGGTATCTAATGCCCTGGTGCTACTAGGAGTACTAGTAAAGTACACATTAACAAAATGTATATCCAATATACTTCTATCGACCTTGTCAGCCTTCTTATCTACCAAGTATCTAGAGTAATCCTGCTCTAGTGGCTGTTCCCCTTATTACAGAAGCACTTAGACTCGGGATTAGGTTCAACCTTGGGTTTCTTCACTGGAGGAGCAGCTGATTTGCCGTTTCATGAAGTATCCCTTCTTGCCCTTGCCCTTCTTGAAACTAGTGGTTTCACCAACCATCAACAATTGATGCTCCTTCTTGATTTCTATTTTCACGGTGTCAAACATCGTGAATACCTCAAGGATCATCATATCTATCCCTGATATGTTATAGTTCATCATGAAGCTCTAGCAGCTTGGTGGCAATGACTTTGGAGAAACATCACTATCTCATCTAGAAGATCAACTCCCACTCGATTCAAGTGATTGTTGCACTCAGACAATTTGAGCACAAGCTCAACGATTGAGCTTTTCTCCCTTAGTTTGCAGGCTAAGAAACTCGTCGGAGGTCTTATACCTCTTGACGTGGGCACAAGCCTGAAATCCCAATTTCAGCCCTCGAAACATCTCATATGTCCCGCGATGTTTCAAAAACGTCTTTGGTGCCTCAACTCTAAACCGTTTAACTGAACTATCACGTAGTTATCAAAACGTGTATGTCCGATGTTCGCAACATCCACATACGACGTTTGGGGTTCTACACACTGAGCGGTGCATTAAGGACATAAGCTTTCTACTGATCGCATAATCGCTACTGTCAACTTTCAACTATATTTTTCTCTAGGAACATATCTAAAACAGTAAAACTAAAACGCGAGCTATGACATAATTTGCAAAGGGCTTTTTGACTATGTTCAGGATAATTAAGTTCATCTAATGAACTCCCACTCAGATAGACATCCCTCTAGTCATCTAAGTGATTACATGATCCGAGTTAACTAGGCCATGTCCGATCATCACGTGAGACGGACTAGTCATCATCGGTGAACATCTTCATGTTGATCGTATCCTCTATACGACTCATGCTCGACCTTTCGGTCTCTTGTGTTCCGAGGCCATGTCTGTACATGCTAGGCTCGTCAAGTTAACCTAAGTGTTCCACATATGTAAATCTGGCTTACACCCGTTGTATGTGAACGTTAGAATCTATCACACTCGATCATCACGTGGTGCTTCGAAACGACGAAATTTCGCAATGGTGCACAGTTAGGGGGAACACTTCATTGAAATTTTAATGAGGGATCATCTTATTTACTACCGTCATTCTAAGCAAATAAGATGTATAAACATGATAAACATCACATGCAATCAAATAGTGACATGATATGGCCAATATCATTTTGCTCCTTTTGATCTCCATCTTCGGGGCTCCATGATCATCATCGTCACCGGCATGACACCATGATCTCCATCATCATGATCTCCATCATCGTGTCTCCATGAAGTTGTCTCGCCAACTTATTACTTCTACTACTGTGGCTACCGGTTAGCAATAAAGTAAAGTAATTACATGGCGTTTGTTCAATGACACGCAGGTCATACAATAAATTAAGACAACTCCTATGGCTCCTGCCGGTTGTCATACTCATCGACATGCAAGTCGTGATTCCTATTACAAGAACATGATCAATCTCATACATCACATGTCATTCATCACATTCTTCTTGGCCATATCACATCACATAGCATACCCTGCAAAAACAAGTTAGACGTCCTCTAATTGTTGTTGTTTGCATGTTTTACGTGGCTGCTATGGGTTTCTAGCAAGAATGTTTCTTACCTACGCAAAACCACAACGTGATATGCCAATTTCTATTTACCCTTCATAAGGACCCTTTTCATCGAATCCGTTCCGACTAAAGTGGGAGAGACTGGCACCCGCTAGCCACCTTATGCACCAAGTGCATGTCAGTCGGTGGAACCTGTCTCACGTAAGTGTACGTGTAAGGTCGGTCCGGGCCGCTTCATCCCACAATACCGTCGAAACAAGATTGGACTAGTAAGGGTAAGCATATTGAACAAAATCAACGCCCACAACTACTTTGTGTTCTACTCGTGCAAAGAATCTAAGCAATAGACCTAGCTCATGATGCCACTGTTGGGAAATGTAGCAGAAATTCAAAATTTTCCTATGTGTCACCAAGATCTATCTATGGAGAAACCAACAACGAGGGGAGGAGAGTGCATCTACATACCCTTGTAGATCGCTAAGCGGAAGCGTTCAAGAGAACGGGGTTGAAGGAGTCGTACTCGTCATGATCCAAATCACCGGAGATCCTAGTGCCGAACGGACGGCACTTCCGCGTTCAACACACGTACAACCCGGTGACGTCTCCCATGCCTTGATCCAGCAAGGAGAGAGGGAGAGGTTGGGGAAGACTCCATCCAGCAGTAGCACAACGGCGTGGTGGTGGTGGAGGAGCGTGGTGATCCAGCAGGGCTTCACCAAGCACCGCGAGATATGAGGAGAAAGAGAGGTAGGGTTGCGCCAACATGAGAAGAACTTCGTGTGTTGGGCTGCCCCTTTGCCTCCACTATATATAGGGGAAGAGGGGGCTGCGCCCCCACCTAGGTTTCCACCCCTAGGGGCGGCGGCCAGCCCTAGATCCCATCTAGGGGAGCGGCCAAGGGGGGGAGAGGGGGAAACTTGCCCCCCAAGTAAGGTGGAGGCGCCCCCTCCCCAAACCCTAGGCGCCTTGGGCCCTTGTGGGGGGGCGCACCAGCCCACCTGGGGCTGGTCCCCTCCCGCACTTGGCCCATGCAGCCCTCCGGGGATGGTGGCCCCACTTGGTGGACCCCCAGGACCCTCCCGATGGTCCCGGTATGTTACCGATAAAACCTGAGAACCATGCAGACATGACCGAGACGTTCTCCGGTCAATAACCAACAGTGGGATCTGGATACCCATGTTGGCTCCCACATGTTCCACGATGATCTCATCGGATGAACCACGATGTCGAGGATTCGATCGATCTCGTATACAATTCCCTTTGTCTAGCGGCATTGTACTTGCCCGAGATTCGATCGTCGGTATCCCGATACCTTGTTCAATCTCGTTACCGGCAAGTCTCTTTACTCGTTCCGTAACACATCATCCCATGATCAACCCCTTGGTCACATTGTGCACATTATGATGATGTCCTACCGAGTGGGCCCAGAGATACCTCTCCGTTACACAGAGTGACAAATCCCAGTCTCGATTCGTGCCAATCCAACAGACACTTTCGGAGATACCCGTAGTGCACCTTTATAGCCACCCAGTTACGTTTTGACGTTTGGTACACCCAAAGCATTCCTACGGTATCCGGGTGTTACACAATCTCATGGTCTAAGGAAATGATACTTGACATTAGAAAAGCTCTAGCATACGAACTACACGATCTTTGTGCTACGCTAGGATTGGGTCTTGTCCATCACATCATTCTCCTAATGATGTGATCCCATTATCAACGACATCCAATGTCCATGGTCAGGAAAACCGTAACCATCTATTGATCAACGAGCTAGTCAACTAGAGGCTTACTAGGGACATGGTGTTGTCTATGTACCCACACATGTATCTGAGTTTCCTATCAATACAATTATAGCATGGATAATAAACGATTATCATGAACAAGAAAATATAATAATAACTAATTTATTATTGCCTCTAGGGCATATTTCCAACAAACCCATCGCGACCATTTTTGACAAGCCGGCTATGAGGAAAAATTGCACAATTGGTGGGGGAGACACATGGGGAGTGGAGAAGATACCTTGGGAGGGTTTGAGGGTTATATAGTCTAGGAGTTAGACATGTCAGAGGTAGTTTATATTAGGAAACTGCCCGCACATAGTTTCAAGTTGGAGGCGGTTTTTGTTAATGGACTGCCTCCAATAGTGTGTCGGCTCTGGAGGTGGTTCTCGTTTCCCAAACCACCCAAGTAAGAGCATTAGGGGCGGTCGTGAATTTAACACTCGGAACCGCCTCCATGGAATGCCTCTGTTGACCATTTGTACTTTGTACTAGTGTATTATCATAAACTTTTCGAGTAGTTGAAATATTACCAGTTGGACTATGTGCCAGAATTGTTGATAGAAATCAACATGAAATCAATCTCATCTAGCTCATTTATTTATCTCCATACCCAACACAACCTCTTTTTTTCTCAGTTCCTCCATGGTAAATTTCCTAGTCAATATCTACTGATTCTCACTAATAATCTTTTCTACATATGTTGGGTCCACGAACAAACTGGATTGTTCTAGCTTTCCAAATAGTATATTGTTCATAACGCAGTTATGAAATCCTTTTGATTAGACTGACCTTCAATAACCCCTTCATCTTGGTAAAGCTGAGTAGTTTTTCTTTCTCCTCCTTCCATTAGTTTTAGAATGTGGTATCTGGTATTGTCTTTCCCCTTAATGCAATTCATTCCCATGAGATCTCTGAAGTCATTTCATTTCCTCCTCTTTTAGAATGATACTTGTTTTTTTACAATGTTGTTTTAACAAATTCTCTTCCGCTTGACAATTCGATTCTTCTAACCTGCCCAACCACGCATATCCTTTAGAAAGAAAACAAATCTATTAATCTTTGTTGCCAACTATCCAAACGAGTAGTTGCTGAAAGTATGTCCTAGAGGCAATAATATTGAATTATTACAATTATGTGTTCATGATGAAGAGTTTATGCTATAACTGGTATGATCCTGGAATATGCGATTCAGTGGAAAACTCATATGCACGTGTAGAACGATAAACAGTAAAACAATATTCCTAGTCTCGCCTCTAAGACTAGCTCTCGTGATCATGTTTTCTGGATCTTGAAATGTCGTTAAGTGTAACGATAGTCTCAAAACAACATTGAGAGTGCGAGGTTAGACAAACGATCATATTGAATCGACCCAAATTTGTTTGTTATACTTTGAGATAATATCGTTATAAGTCAAATGCTATAACACGGAGTGTTAACGTGTGTTTTAGTACCTTAGATCATGAGAGTATCGTAATTTCTTCTTACCGTACAATGAGCTTTGGGGTTGCTCAAACGCCATCTGTAACACGATGATTATAATGACAAGTTACAGGTTCATCGAAAAGTTTGACAAGGGACACAATAGCTCGAGAGTAGAATTTGCTCCTCCGATGACACAGAGATATTCTTAGGGCCCTCTCGGTGTAACGACACCCATCATCGTCTGGCTAGACACAGGTGACAATGTCACGGAGATGACGGATCATGACAACGAGAAAGAAGAACAAAACCGGTAACGAGGAGACCGGTATAGTGAGCATGTGTATGACTCAAGAGGATCCCGATATATCTTACCTTGGGTTTTGTAAAGTATCGCGAAGTAAAGGGAACATCAAATGATAACCAAAGGTTCACTCGAATGTCATTTGTACAAACATGTCATTCATACAAACATAGGGATCGATATTGACGTCCACGTTTCCGCTATCGGTCATTGAACGAAGGGTTTTCGTTCATGTCTATGTTTTATTGAACCTATAGGTCACGAGCTTAAGGTAATCATGATCTGTTGAGAGTTAGTAGGACGGGAGTATCGAGTTTTTTTGTAAAATAGTTTCGTTAATATTTAGAATAGTTCCAAGAGGAACCCTAAACGTTTCGGAGTCACCGACAGGGCTTCGGAATTTATCAGGTAATAGCGGGTATTCTCGATAAATAATATATAGGTGGAAATGTTTCCAGTGATGTTAAGTTAATCACAAATATTTCCATCTGACATCCATAGCTATAATTGAGTTAGGATGCTCCACTTACTATATCTGTCATGTTTGTTTTTATTCGATGAGCTCCTTGTCAGATTAAAAGCTCCATCAATAAAAATGGGCACTTGTGATTAATTTATGAGATGCACCAGGTCCACCCAGAAAGTCCTTTTACCCCTCCACCCAACATTTCTGAAATATTCAGATTTCATGTTACTTGGAGAGCAATGAAATAAAGGTGAGATTCAGATCGAGTTATATGTTCCCTCATAAATCTTCTCCTTCCATCGATCATTGCAATTCAACACCAAACCTCTCAAGATTTTTTTTCTTCTTTGATTTTTCCTCCTACTTACCACAGTCCTAGCCGGAGTTTTAGTTCCGTAAGAAACTTAATTTTACATAATCGGTAATGCTAAGTGGCGAACGCTCGCACTCGCTTTATCAAACGTTGGCAGTTTTTTTCCAAAAAAAGACTTTGACGGAACAATTGTCATGCTAGTGTGAAGAAATTGTCATCCCCATACAACTAAAATTGTCATGAAAAGTAAACTAAGTATAGGTTATATGGTTAGATTCCTTATGTTGGAACCAACCCATCAGGGAAAAAAGATTAAAAAAATTGCCATGAAAATCATTCGTATTTTTCATCCTCCTCGTGAGACGTTCGCCGGCTAAGTGGGTCCTACCTGATTCGGTATTATCCACATCCTCCATTTCAGCCGTGGAAAGGTAGAGCATATCCATAAAAAAAATTGAAATCCACATCACCGGGATGCAACGTTTCATTCCCGGGACCTAGAAGAGCCTTTCGTTTTCCCTCAGCAAACCAAACCAGCCCAGCCATTAAGGCCAAGACCCCACCTGCTCGCGAGAAGACACAGATGGTTGATGACGGCTTGTCGACAAAACCCTTTTATTAGCACTGCACGACGTCGGCAAAGATACCGCCGAGTCCAGCCGAGAGCGAATCAGCGCACGCCTGTACACTCCACCTCTGCTATATAAAGAACCTCTCGGCCGCGGCCACTCGCAGCCCGGAAGGCCGGCCACTCCCAGCCAAGAAAGAAAGACGACGGCGACACGCATAGGTACGCGGAACCAGTCGCATGGGGCTCCTCGACCAGCTCTGGGACGACACGGTCGCCGGCCCGCGGCCGGACCACGGCTTCAGCAAGCTCCGGAAATACTCCTCCTTCTCGCCCTCGAGCCCGGCGGCCGAAGACGTCGCGCCGGCGGTGACCCGCAGCATCACCATCGCCCGGACGCCGTCTCTTTCCCTCCCGTCCGGCGAGTCGAGCTCCGTGCCGTCCTCCCCGGGCAGTGCGCCGGACTCCCCGTTCGCAGCAGGTGGGTCTCTGCCTGTGTTTCTTGGCCTTTCTCCCTATGATTTCCGTTGTTTAATTACGATCGGTATGTGACTCTGTAGCGCTTATCGACCGTGATCGCTTCTGTCCGATCGGCGATGCGTCGATCCGTTGGGGCAAGAAAAACATGGACCGTTTAGCATGGCTTGTCCCTCGAGCGAGATCCATCCATAGAATCAAATCTGTGATCATTGCCGCAGACGCACGGATGTCGGGAAATTTGCTGTTTAACTTGAAATTGATGTTTTATCTGAACTTTATGTTGCAGCTACCAGTAGGAGAGACGGCTGGAGGGCGTTTCGCCGGAAATCCAAGATCGCCAATGTCGACGTCGTCCGGGCAGAGGCGGCCGTCGGGCCCAGGAGCCCCACCGTGTACGACTGGTGCGTTTAAACGTCACCTTCACTCTTACCCCATTCCGCTTGCAACATACGAATGATGATCCATACACAAAAACTACCTACGTCAGACCAATCATTCTGTTGAAAGAAGTTAAAGAACATATGGAAGAAGGGCCACCGTGGTAGGTGGTGGTTCCGTTCAGGGGCGGACCCAGGATCCCCCCCCCCCCCCCCCCGGCCTGGGTCCTGAATCCGCCACTGGTACCGTTCTAACTTCGGATGGACGTGCTTGCAGGGTGGTGATCAGTTCATTGGACTGATAATAAAGAAGCACGACCGGAGTGTGAAATAATCGGTCGAAGAAGAAGAGGAGGTAGCTGACGTGTTTGAGGCAACGTGTTCGCCACGCGATATGGATACCTGCTATTGTGTAATCGTTGTGTTAACTAAGTGCACTATCTTTTCTCTTCTTTTACGTAGTTGTGTGCCCTTTCGGGGTGCCAAAGTATGTGATGTGGTTAGGAGTGCTGCAGTAGTAGGTTCCGATCAAGATGTGTTGCCTTGAGGGCGCCTTTTGGTGCGTGTGGAGGAGATGAGCGCTGAAATGAGGATGCAATGCAAGTGTTCGACCATGCTTCCTTTTCCTACTATCATTCTCCATGTACTATAATTGAGGACCATGTATGTGTGGAGTTAAATGCAACAAATCACCCTAAATCTGACACACTAAATCATACCCTCCAATGAAACAGATCCACTTACCTGTTTAACGGCCGGGTCTTTTGGAACTTATGAGTGACTGCCAAAAATAAGCTACCCTCTACCCAGCTAATGGGTCATCGGACAAAATTGCTTGAGAAAGACCAAAAGACAAAACAGTTGATTCCTCATAGCCAAAACTATGAAATATTTTTCATTACAAAAAAAGTTTGTAAAGTGAATGTTAAGAAAAAGTTATAAATATTTTTAAGAAAAGTGAACATTTTTAAGATTCTTGATCATTTTCCTTACTTTCTTGAATATTCTAAGAAACCATTAACACTTTTAGTTTTTTTGAAAATTTTCTAATAGAATATAAAAGGTAACAAGAAAATGAATAAAACTAGAAAAAAAGAAACTAATAAAAAATCGTTTAAAAAAGTTAAACAGATATAGAAATCTACTCTGGAAATAAAACCGGGAAGAAAAATTCTAGTGAACTGGTGGGGCGAGACCATGAGATGTTGAAATGAAACTTGAGGAATAGGTCGATCCATTACAGGGCAAAGGATATGTGATTTTCCGACAATTAGTCGCAAGTTGCTACTTCCTATTCTTCGCTCATAGTGAAGCAGAGTTGTCTTTTCGTATAAACTGCACACCCTGATATCGTCTGGGCCTTGGCCCAATTAGCTTTCCTTCGCTTAGCATTGAGCAGTTTTTTGTTCCAATTTTGCTGTAATTTTCTTCAGGACACTTTATATCTACTAGATTCGACCTGTTTGTCATTTTTCTTCCAATAGAAATATTTTTTTATTTTATGTTTTGTTTCCTTTTGTGCAGGATTTGGAACAATTTTCTTGTTATTTATTATAAACCTTTTGGTTATTTATTTTTTCAGTTTTAATTCATATCTTTTTGAAAAGTATTCATGTGCAGTTAAATTCGTGATTTTATTTAAAAGTATTGAGCATTTAAATTTGTGAATATTTTTAAATTTCATGAGAACTTTAAATTTGTGAATATTTTCAAATTTCGTGAGAACTTTTAAATTCTTAAAGTTTTTAAAAGTTTGTAACCTTTCAATGTTTGAAACACTAATTTTCCTACATTTGTACAAAAAAATAGGGTAGCCCATTTTTCCCATAGCCCGGTGCTTCTCTTATTTCAGTTAGGAATGAAGGAGAAGAAGACCTGGACCTCTCTGGGGAGTTGGAGGATTTGATCAAGGAGGTGCGGTGGTTGGCCCTGTTTAGGGTTCATACCATGAGACCGTTTAGCCATGCTACCCTTTTGAATTCCATGAGAAATGCATGGGTATGTGCGCAAGGGGTGACCTTCAACATTAAGGGCCCAAATCTGTTCCTGGCACAGTGCCATTGCTTAGGAGATTGGAAGCGGGTGATGGACGGAGGACCTTGGCAGTTTAGAAGAGATCCCATCGTACTTGTTGAGTATGATGGATTCACAAACGTTGCTGAATATGCACTTGATATGTATCCTCATGGGCGAGAATCAAAGGTTTGACGGATGGTTTAACAAGGAAAAAAGAACTTGTGGAGAAGGTGGCGAAGAAAGTAGGGGAACCACCGTTTACTGTCATTGTTAATGAAGGGAAGATTAATCCTTCTAGCCATTTGCGTGTGAGAGTGTTTGTGAATGTTAATAAACCTCTTGTGAGATTTGTGCCGATCACTTTGAAAGGAAGGAAGAAATACCCTGTCTGCTATGAGAAGCTTCCAGACTTTTGTTTCTATTGTGGTTGCATGGGACATATCGTCGATGATTGTGGTGATGGCATACATGAGCCTGATACATGTGAATGGGGTGAGTATTTGCACTAGAATAATGAACCTAATGGAGGAGGCGTGGGTGGTGGTAGAGGAGGAGGATGGCCGGGTTCAGGAAGGGGTGGTGGTGCAGCTGGGGGCCATGGCCACGCTGGTAGAGGGGATGGTAATGTTGGCAGAGGAAGAGGAGGAAGATCAAACAGTGGAGCAGGGCGTGGAACCAGATATGGATATGTGAATCAACCGCAAGATCACGTTGAAGCATTAGGGGAGGAGGGGAATAATGCCCGCAAAAGGCTGATCTGTGCAGATGGTACTATCAATGTCAGAGTACAGGGAATGCAAAATCTGGTGGGGAAAGTGTCAAGTACAGTTATGATGATTGAGAGTGGGGATGCAACAGAAGCTTCGGTTGGAGGAGGTGTGAATTCTACACCTGGCAAGGCCCCCTTTGTGGAAAGGAGACAACATGGAGAGGGTGTTGAGGGAGATAATGTTGATATGTCTATTGAGGCAGCCTCTGAGGCGGAGGGCCGCCGGTCACAATGATTCTTCTCAGTTGGAACTGCCGGGGTGGAGGGAATACCCGGACAGTTCGTGAACTAGCGACGTTATGTTAGTCGCATTCCCCCACGTTAGTCTTCTTATGTGAAACGAGACAGAAAGAAGAGAAGAAGAGAATAAGGGGTCGTCTAGGCCTCAATGGTATTTGTGGTGTTGATAGTAGTGGCATGAGTGGTGGTCTCGCACTTTTCTGGCATGAGTCCTATGAGGTGGACATTATAGATAAAAACAAATGACATATCGATGCTCTTGTACGAGTTAATCGAGACGCCGATCAATGGAGGATTACTTGTGTGTATGGGGAACCAAGAGTGGAAAATAAACATCTCATGTCGACAAAATTACAGTCCTTGAAGAGTACAAATGAGTTGCCATGGTTAGTGGTGGGAGACTTTAATGAGGCGCTTTGGGACTTTGAGCACATGTTAGCAACCCCCAGGGCTGAATCTTAGATGGTAGCTTTCAGAGATACATTGGAAACCTGCGGTTTGGTGGATCTTGGATTCGTTGGTGCCCCATTTACTTATGATAACAAGAGGTCGGGTTCTGGAAATGTGCACGTACGTTTGGACAGAGCTGTAGCTACAAATGATTGGAGAAATATGTTTGCCTTTTCATCAGTTCTGCATGTCCCGTCTCCTTGTTCCGACCATGTGGCTTTGGTACTTAAAAGTTCACCTGATGAGGTTCCGACGGGGCCAAGAAGCAGGAGGTATGAACTCTTCTGGGAGAGAGATGGGACATTACCAGAAGTGATAAAAAATGCTTGGGAGGCGGTTGGAGGTGTGCAAAACATTGGCCAACTGCGGGATGCATTGACTAAAACAATGTTGTCTCTCGGATCATGGAGCAAGAAATTTGGTAACGTTACGAGGGAGCTAGCCAAGTCTAGGTCGCAATTGGAGGAGCTTATGCATATGAATGCAGATCAACAGGACATCCGGAGGGTGACGGATAAAATGAATGAGTTGCTATATCAAGAAGAGATGATGTGGCTTCAGAGGTCTAGGATTTCTTGGCTGAAGGAGGGCGACCGTAATGCCAAAAAAAATCAGAGCAAGGCTGAATGGAGAGCGAGGAAGAATAAAATATGTCAAGTCACTGATAGTATTGGCATAGTACATTCAGATTTTGCTGCGATGGGAAAAATAGCAAATGAATACTTCCAGACTATTTTTGCTGCTGATCCCTCACTTGATGCTTCGCTGGTCCTTGATCTTTTGGAGGCTAAGATTTCGGAGGAAGATAATGTCAAGTTTTGTGCTCCATTTACGGACAAAGAAATTTCAGATGCATTGTTTCAGATTGGGCCACTAAAGGCTCCCGGACCGGATGACTTTTCGGCAAGGTTTTTTCAGCGGAATTGGAGTACTATCAAAGAGGATGTTTTAGCTGCGGTTAAGGATTTCTTCCAGACGGTAATAATGCCTCATGGGGTAAATTCTACTTCCATTGTTCTTATTCTAAAAATATCTAACCCTGCTAAGATTTCTGATTACAGACCCATTAGCCTCTCCAATGTTATTTATAAAATCATTTCGAAGTGCCTGGTGAACCGGTTATGACCACTATTGGAAAATTTAGTTTCTCCGGAGCAGAGCGCCTTTATTCCTGGAAGGATGGTAATGGACAATGCCCTTGTTGCGTTTGAATGCATCCATTACACCAAGCAGGAGAAGGACCCAACAAAAGAGCATATGTGCTTACAAGCTAGATTTGTCAAAGGCTTATGACAGAGTGGATTTATTGTTCTTGAGGCAGGTGATGCAAAAGGTGGGTTTCGCTCAACGATGGATTGGCTGGGTTATGACGTGTGTCACATCGGTGAGGTATTCTATCAAATTAAATGGTACCCTCTTGGATTCATTTGCACCGACGCGTGGTCTTCGGCAAGGTGACCTTCTATCACCATTATTATTCCTATTTGTGGCGGATGGCTTGTCAGCAATTTTAAAGAACATAGTGTCTTTGGGTGAGATTACCCCTGTTAAGGTATGTAGAAGGGCTCCTGGTATATCCCGTTTGCTATTTGCTGATGATACCTTGTTATTATTTGAGACCTCCAGTGCCCACGCGGATAGTGTAAAGGCTGCCCAGGAATTGTATGGCACGGCCACTGGCCAAAGCTTGAACTATAACAAATGCTCTATATTTTTTCATGTTGCTTGCCCGGTGACAATACTGGAGCAAATAAGAGATGTGTTGGGAGTTACAAGTCTGGTATTTGAGGAAAAATATTTGGGCCTTCCAACACCAGAAGGGTGTATGTCTAAAGGACGGTTTCAGAACATGCAAACAAGTCTCACAAAGCGATTGATTCAGTGGGGTGATAAACTCCTTGCCCAGCCAGGTAGAGAGGTTCTAATTAAGTCAGTGGCACAGGCCTTGCCGACATACATTATGGGTGTCTTCAAGTTACCATACTCGGTGTGCGATGATCTTTTTTTTAGAACATAGACGTCAGGGACGTTCGGCTTTAAATTACTAAAGCCCACAATTAGGCAGAGTATCACAACCACAAGACCAACACACGGCGCCAGATGAGGCAAATAAGTTAAGGAAACGACCGCGAGACGAGCGAATAGGTGCGGTACAAGGCGATATCAGCCAAAACAACGAGCATGCAGGCTCGGGAGGTGCGAGGACCAAAAGGGGCTGCCCATCCCTATGCGGCAGCCAACGGATCGGACGAACGGGCTCGGGACTCGGAGTAGATGGAGCGCAGACGACAGATAGCTTGGCGGTGGAGATCAGAGTCATGTTGTCTTCCCAACGAAGCCCATTGCTGCGAGAACACGATGCATTTGAAGATAACGTCAGCGGGATGCGAGGGAAACACACCCTCAATAGTAAACTTGTTACGGATATTTCAAATAGCCCATAGCATAGCCGCCGCACAAGTCCACATGACCCTATGAGACATGCCTTGAACCAGAGACAAGGAATACACGAGCTCAGATCGGGAGCGTGGATCCCAATCCACTCCCGCGGCCGCACGGACCGCGCTCCAGGCAAAACGAGCCAAAGAGCACCGGAAGAAAGCGTGGTCAGCATCTTCTGGGACCCCACACAGCGCACAGGGGCCGGAGGCTGGGCCATTACGTTTAGCAAGGTTAATAGAGGTAGGAAGGCGATCTTGGCAAAGTTGCCAGAGGAAGACCTTGATCTTGAGGGGAATTTTAGCCTTCTAAAGCCCCGTGGCCGCCGACAGGATCTGGCCGCGGGAAAGCTCTCTGTATAGGGAGTTGACAGAGAATTTGCCAGAGCCCGAAAGCCTCCACGAGATCGTGTCCGTGGATTCCGACAAGCGGACGTCCGCAAGCAGAGCCTGAAGGCGATCCCAATCTGCCAACTACGGCCCCGTTATTTCGCGCCTGAAATTAATGTAGGGAGGGGAGGCGCTAAGAGCCGAAGCAACCCGTTGATCGGGCTCGACTGCTATGGAGTAGAGTTGGCGAAACTCCGACCATAAAGGCCGCTGGCCAATCCAAAGATCAAGCCAGAAACGCGTGGAGCGCCCATTGTTAACCCTAAACTTCGCACCCCTGGCAAAGGTGTGCGATGATCTCACAAGAATGGTTAGGAACTTTTATTGGGGTTCAAAGAAAGGAAGAAGGAAGGTCCACTGGAGAGGTTGGGACCATCTATTACAGCCTAAAGCTAAAGGAGGTGCAGGATTCAGTGACTTTCGATTATTCAATCAAGCACTGTTGGCACGCCAAGCCCGGCGGTTGCTATCCAAACCAGATAGCTTATGCGCCCAAGTTCTAAAGGCTAGATATTATCCCCAAGGTAATCTAGTAGATACGGTCTTCTCAGGCAATGCTTCCTCTTTATGGCAAGCTATTAGTCACGGACTAGATCTTTTGAAGAAAGGTCTAATATGGAGGGTTGGGAATGGAAAGAGTATTAGAGTGTGGCGTGATAATTGGATACCGAGGCCTTACTCATACAAACCTGTGTCTATTCAAGGCCGGTGTCGTATCCGCTTTGTGTCGGACCTGCTTAACGTCAATGGCTCATGGAACGTGGGACTACTGCAGCAATACTTCCCACCAGCTGATGTTGACGAGATTTTGAAGATAAGAGCATCACCGAGACTCAGGGAAGATGTTATTTCCTGGGGCCCGGGGAGGCTAGGAGTTTTCACACTGAAATCAGCTTATGCCATGGCTTTTGACGAAATTCACAGGGGGTCCTCGGAAGCATCAAGCTGTTCACCGGATGGTAGCAGGACATGCTGGAAGTTTATATGGAAGTGCAATGTCCCCCCCCCCCCCCCCCCCCCCCCCACTGTACGTAATTTGCCTGGAGATTGTCGATTGATTCTTTTCCGACGTGGAAAAATAAGCATAAGATTGGTCTTCAAACATCTAGTAGATGTCCCGTTTGTGGCATGGAAGAGGAGGATAATTACCACCCGTTTCTGAGATGCCAGTTTGGACGAGACCTTTATCTAGCCATGTCCAAGGTGTGGTGTATACCAGCAATTGAATCGCCGCTACCTGTTGGGATGGAGTGGCTACTCCAGGCCCTTGCTCCCATTAATGACATTCAGAGAAGCATGTTGTTGCTAATCTTTTGGAGAAGCTGGTACGTGAAGAACAAGATAACACATTACAAACCACCGCCGCCCATGGTCGTCTCCATCAAATTTCTACAGGACTATCTGGATGTTTTGTTCTCTATCAAATTCAATCCCCACATGGACCCGGTTAAAGGGAAGTACAACATAAACTTTGACCAAGGCGCTGCATTGCATGCATGTGCTCCTGTCCCTGAAACGACATGGAAACCGCCCCAACAAGGTTGGGTTAAGCTTAATATGGATGGGTCTTATTCATCGGATAGTGGCGCGGGAGCCGGGATGATTCTACGTAATGTTGATGGTTCTGTTGTGTTTTCATCCTGCAGATCTTTGTTCTCGTGTAGGAACGCACTAGAAGCTGAGTTGTGTGCATGTATGGAAGGATTATCATTCGCAATTCAACGATCCGATCTTCGGATTGAAGTTGAGATGGACTCAAGTACGGTCGTGGAGATGATTTCCTGTGGCGCGATGGACCGCTCAATTTATGCTTCCTTGGTTGGTGAAATTAAATTCCAAGTCTTAGGCAATCTTGTATTACTCATGTCCCTCGATGTCAAAATAAAGCGAGTGATAGTCTCGCTAGTTTTGCTAGAATAGAGGGCCGGACTATGACTTGGATTGGTTCGGGGCCTGCGGATGTTTTGAAGTTCGTCCTAGATGATTGTAAGGACCTGATAAATGAGTAATACAAGTATTATTCCCGCAAAAAAAGGAACGAAGGAGTGCACTTTTTCTTTTTCTTTTTGTGAGAGCCTCAGAGGAGCGGCAAGCGACTGAGCATTTCCTATTTGGCGCCACAGGCACTAGTTAACGTGCATTTTTGTTAACTGGCGCATGTGGCGTCCGTAAATGGGCGAGCCCATCTAGGTGCCGGTTGACTATTTTCCTTTTTGATAATTCTATAAACTTTTTTGAATATTGATGAATTTTTTTAGATTTCAACAGTTTTTTTCAGATTGATGAACTATTTTGAATATCGATGAACTTTTTTGTGAATGGATGAACTTTTTTTTAGATTTATGAACTTTTTTTTTCAGTTCGATGAATTTTTCCTAAAAATACATGAACTTTTTTGGCATTTCTATTAAATTTTGAAAAATGTAATGAACTTTTTTAAAAAATAATGAACTTTTGCTGAATGGGATGAACCTTTTTTTAATTTGAATGAACTTTTTAAAAAAATTGATGAACTTTTTTCAAAATTGATGAACTTTATTTGAAGACATTAAATTTTTTGTCAAATGGTTGAACCTATTTTTCTTTAAATATGTTAACCTTTTTTTATTTCATATTTTTATTTTCGTAACAAATAAAAAAACTGGGGTAACACGCTAGTGGGCCGGCCCAGGCTAGCAACGCTGCAGGCGCCGGATCGTTTTGGGGCGCCTGCAGCGCTGCATAGTGCCGGCCCACTAGAACAAGCCCGATGGGCCGATCAGTCTGCAAACCGTCGGTGTAGATGGAACCTCCGATTTGTCTCTCACTGAAAAAAAAAATCGAAGCTCCGATACGAACCAATCTCGAAAACGGAAACAACTATGGCAGTCCTCCTCCGGCCAGGACACGGTCTCCCATGGCAACGATTAATAGCAACACACGGCCGCGCTCACATTCAGATATCAGCCGATCGATCTCGGGAGCAAGTGCAAGCTTGATGGCGTGGCTTGCCATGGACGTCGGCGAGGACTACCTGCATCTGCCGCAAGACCACGACCACGGCGAGGACTTCCTGCATCTGCCGCATGACGACGACCACGGCGAGGACTACCTGCATCTGCCGCATGACCACGACCACGACGAGTACACGAGGGAAGCGCTGTCCACCGTCCAAGGGCTGCTGCTCCTGCATCCACGGCCGCCCGGCGCCGCGGCATACGCGGCCGGCATCATCCCACGCGTCGGCGTAGCGGCTGCTCCACGCGACTCGGAGTTGGCGGCGGCGGTGGCAAAAGCGCTCACGACGGTGGACGCGCCGTCCGACGGCCGCGGCTGCCCGATCTGCTTGGACGACGACCAGGTGTCGGGAGGGGCGTGGAAGGAGACGAAGCCGTGCGGGCACCGGTTCCATGGACGGTGCGTGCAACCGTGGCTGCAGGCCAAGGGGAGCTGCCCCATGTGCCGGCGCCAGGTGGTGGCGAGGCCGACGCAGAGCAGTTCATGGGCGATTCTCTCCAGCGGTGGACGCTTGCTCTCGTCGTGATGTTCTGCTCGGCGATGATGTACTCCATCCAATATTGCAATGAAATTGGGCCGGGGCCCGAGAAGACATTGCATCATCCAAAATATTGCGTGCATCACAAAACGCAAGATGGGGGCAGCTTCTGTACTTGCCTCGGTGAAAAAGGAGATCAAGTATAGGAGTGGTGAATTCTCTGATGTACAATTCTGTTATGAATCAAGTGCAACTTTGAAACACATTCTTTATAGTTAAGGCCGCTGTTTCTTTACCAGTTGGTGGCCGCCTATGGCTACAGGGTCCCGACTACTAGAGGGTACGGCGCGCTCTGCTGCGCCCTGCTATAGCCACGCCCGACACATGTGAGTTACGTGTCGTTGTGTTAGTGATGATAATTGATAAATTTTGGAGCACATATCCGGTCTTCTTATTTTAGATTTAGACTTCCTTTGGTTTACATAATTTTGTAGGATCAAATGCCTATAAGAATTCTTTTTTTAGGTTTAGGCCTCCTTTGATTTACAAAAGTTTTGTAGGAATTTTATAGGATAAATGTCTATAAAAAAAGGGCACTACTATGCGTCCGCCGGCCGATGTTTTGTAGTTATCCACCGCATCGATGGCCGTTGGATCCTCGCGCTGTTAGCAGTCCCATGTAGTACCCGCGCCCCGCATGACCCCTCATTAACTCTTGCAACAAGTGCGCTGTTGCAGAAACAAAGAACCTTACCCCCCCCCCCCCCCCCTCCCGGCCCGACAGAGCTGCGCCCAGGTGCCGCCCCGCCCCAAAATCACCTACGGCCGGCATGGGGAGCAGCCAAATATCCTCTCTACAACACCATGGCTCACCACATCGCGCTGCAGATGCTTGGATCCAATGCAGAATGAGCTCACGGAGGGGCAAGAATAGCCATGGCCATCGTTCTAAGCTCCGACCGCCGCCGGGGAGCTTCCTCCACGAGTAGGAGTTTCATCCTGGTTCAGGAACCCACCGGTGGTGTTTCCTGAAGCTCCTTCGAGTAGATCGCATAAGGAATCCTAGGTGAAACTCTGTTTTTGAAACACAAATTCTATTTAACTCTGAAGCATGAAACTCTGAAAACAGAACATATCAAACCCTGTGTGTGGATACAACAAGGCACATCCCTCTGTTTTACTTGTTCCGTCTTTGAAACATGAACCCCTGTATCTGTAGTTGCAATCTCCAATGTTCCAAAAAATAGAAAAATGGCTCTGATGTTCAGAAAAAATCACTCATGTGAGAGTGCCTCTGATATGGTTTGATTTTGTATGTTGTTTTGAGAAAATCAGAGTGTTTCTGAATTCCTCAGAAAATGTAGGCCAGAAACAAATGTTGCATGTTAATTGACCTCTGTAAAAAATGGTAAATTGTTCATTTGATATCTTCTGTAACTGATTTTCTGAAAGAAGACATAAATTTTTGATTCCATGGAGATAGAAAATGACTATTGAAAAAAAACTCTATGATGCAGAAAGTTGGGACTGAAGGGGAAGAGAGCTATGTCGAAGGAATTTTTTGCTATGTTTGATGCAGGAAGCTGGGACTGAAGGGGAAATGAACTGCTCCAGCGAGCTGTTCATTTTCCTTTCATCTCCTAAACAAAAGATGCACTTGCTCCCTATGGTTGAGCTACATTTATAACTTCTTTAGTGCAAGCTTGATAATGTATAAAGTTGAAATTTGCAACCTGTGTTATGGAAAAAATACAGAAAATAAAGAGAACTCAGTTTGTTATGTTTTCTTCATGTATTTGCTTGCATTTGAGACAAGCAACATCAATGTTTCTCTGCACAAGTGCAAAAACATGTGTCCAATACTGCCAAAAACAACATTTTGCTTGAAAAAAACGAGTTTTGTGCGGTGAGATTGCTCCAGGTTGCATGCATGAAAATATAGATCATGTTTTCATGTTACAGGACACATGATCTTACAGGAAGGTAATTTTGTCTTAATGATGTTATAGGAACATCTATCCATGTATTCAAGTTGCAGGAACATGATGTTATAATGAGAAAATGTGTTCAACTGATGATTCCGTTATGGTTAATAAAGAGCAACAGACCAAGTTACATAGAAAACAATGATTATAGTATCTTTCACCATTCAAAAATTTCCCATGCAACAAGAGCTCCAATACAAACAATATGATACACCAGTGGGTGAGAAACATTCAAAATGAACATACTCCAGCAAGATAATTTTCATTGGATTATCATCTCTACATCATATATAGGTGTGCAACACCAGAAACATTTGCGAGAATGGTTGCATGGATGATGCTCCAGCATACAACATAGAGCAAAAAAAGGGCGGGCATGCCCCAGCATGACACGTGCTTCTTCCAAGCTTCAGTTCCATAGACTACTAGAGGTAATAGCTATAGTACACTTGCTGTCTCGGTTACAAAACATGTCACCCGCACATGCACCGGAAAAAAGGCCCTTTCACCATCCTAATAAATGTCACAGAAATCTGCCTCGCCCCTCTTCCCGAATTGTAACGGCCTACTACCAGATGTTTGAATATCTTCTTAACCATGTCTCTTGTAAAGCGGATCTTCTTCTGATCATTTATAATGTGATACACAAAACCATAGAAATCAATAGATGTTGTGAAAAAAAGGAAAAAGAGAGTTCTGCAACACAATTTGAGGAAACAAAAAACATATTTGAGCAGACGCTTCTTAGGATCAATCCTCATAACTATGAAATTGAGAAGCCCTTCTGGAGGAGGAAGCAAAGGAGAGATGTGAAGCAAATCCCCAAAACTGGACTTGCTTATTACATCCCTCTTTTTGCCTTCGATGGCATTGGCTATGTCATGTAGCCGCTTTGCCAACCATCGAGTTAATTTGGTAGATGGGCATGCTAAAAAAACAAAACAAGAATGACAAAAAGGGATCCTATGAGGAATTGAGCATGCATAACTAGTTATGTAAACATAAATGAATTTTTTTGGAACTATTGCAGATATATGCAATGTTCAGAAACATTGGTTAATTCAAGCAGGCCTTGTTAATTTTAGAGAAAAACATGACTGATTCAACTGGCCTAGCTAATTCGAAATAGAAAACCATAACCTAATTACCCTGTCTTTATGAGCTAAAGGAAAATACACAACCAAAGTTCAGAAAAAAATGAAGCTAGATCAAGTAAAAGTCCACCTAATTTCAGAAGCATAAAACTTTTACTGTGTTATAAGCTACAGGAAATACAATACAAAAATCATGTACCTCATGAAATTTTTGTACCATAAACTAAAAAAAGGTAGTATGTGCGACAAAAGGTACTAGCAACTACATAACCTGTGAGCTACAAAAAGTACTATCATCTGCCCATTATTCAGAAAATTCAAAAAAAAATCTGAAGCTATGAGGTGCATAGATCCACAGTATTCAGAAAATTCAGATAAGACGTTCCTGCAAACACATGCATGACTGCACATGATAGAAATTTAGCTACTACTTCCCTACTTTGCAACACCATCTGCCGCTCACCCTTCTCTCTGAAAACGCAACACAAGGCCACTGAAACATCATCGCAAAAGGGGAGCGCCATAGCTAAAAAACTCCCGCATAGTCGCCGGCGTAGCCGCTGGAAGGCAAAGAGGAGCACCACATCCCCCACATCACCGGAATAGCAGAGGACCACATCGGCCAAAAAATGGGGGGAAGGGATCTCTGATTCGTACGTGCTTGAGTCGTCATCGGCCACCGCCGATCCCGAGCAAGTCGTCGTTGCCACCGCGGTGGATAAGGCCCGATCGCCCAACACTTTGCGCTGTCGCGCCCGTCTGACGGCTCCCAAATCCAGGTGCTCGCCCTCCCAGCCAGACGAGTCCTGAAACCCCCTACTGTTACCCAGTTGCAGGAAAACAACCTCGGCTTCAGCAGACACGACCATGCGGGGACGTTGTCGACCGTCTGATCAACACACGATCGAACGGCCATGGAGCCAGTGGACGGGCGCGCGCGATCAGCCAGTAGAAGGTAAGCTTTTTCCCACAAATATACTGGATGAAATACATCTTCTTGACTTTGTTTACAACAAATTATGGTCCTGTCTTTTCTAAAACATAATCTATGATGCTATGCACAATTCATTAATTAAGGCGACAGCACGGATAATGTCTGATGCGCAAAATCCATAAGAGCTCTGGACATTACCCAAGCACCAGGGTGCATGCAAGCATTTCAATTGCTTTAGAAAACAACATTGAAAAGTTGAAGAAATTCATGTGAGCACATATCTAAGGACCAAGGCAAATCTCATGATTTAAGTAAGAGCAGTTTGTAGTAATGGACTGATGGTAGCATTCACAGCAACAGTGCATGCAAAATGAAGTCAGAAATTTTCTATGAAGAGTGTAACAAGGTCCAGCAATGTTATGAGCTGCACAAAATTCAGAAACAAATACAAATCTGCAACTATGCCGAGGACCACCTCGTCTCCGACTACGCCGGCGATAACTATTCCTACTGCACCGGCGACCTCCTCCTCCTAGTAAAATCTCCCAACATCACCTACAAAAATCCGCGGAGCACCACCACCAAAGCGGCGAGCATGGGGGAGCAAGCCACGGCGACGGGGCACCACCACCACCACATCTTTCCTTAATTTCACCGGCTACAGGAATGAGGGTAAATTTATGGATCTAGCAGGGCAAGGATGCACACCTGCTGCTTGTGCAACCGTCAGCGACCTCAGATCCCGTCGTCGTCGGCAGCGTGGCTGGTCTGCCGCGGTTGCCTAGTCGTCGTTGACCACCCAGCCGCCGCCTCCGTCCCAGCCGCACGGTGCTCCGCCTCCCCGCTGCTGGATCTAATCACCACAGAGCCCCGCAACAAGAACTATGTTGCAGAAAGTGTTTCTGAAACAGCAGCTCAGCTGCAGACCCGTGCGCGTGGGGTGCGGGTGCTATCGGCCATTGGATCAAAAGACGATCCGAAGGACACGGAGCCGACGGACGTGGGCGAGAGATCGGCCGGCAGAAGGTAAGCTTTTCCCATAAAAAAATAGGATTGGATTTCTATTCCTATATAGGATTAGTTCATGTATTCTTCGTATTTCAAAGGAAGAGAATATTTGCTCAGATCTAAGGGAAAGATTTCTATCCTATGAACCAATTGACATATATTTTCTAATAAAGTTGAGATACATGTCCTCTCATTTTTTAATGACTTTTTATTCCTATGATATTGTTCTCCTAGGAACTAAATGAGGCCTTAACCTGAAGATAGATCCTGCGATATGGAAAGTTTAACATGCCTAGCTATGAGAGTAGATTTGACGGGAGTGTGTGGGGATAGGTGTGAACACGGCATGCATGGGTGTTGCTTGCGCCCTCTTTAACATGAATTGCCCACGCAGGGCTTAATGGACTGCAGGTGGTGTGGTCGATTCATAGAGGTACATCTTTTTTAGGTTTCCCATGAACAAATACATAGTAAAATCAAATTAATAAAAGAAGAAGTAAAAATATCGGTGTATGAATATTTTTACATATAAAATTAAATAAATTATGCACCTTTAGAAATGTTCATGTACTTTAGAAAATTTTGGCATAGTTTTAAAAGCATTTGTGTAATTAAATATATTATTCATGGCTGAGGGTTCCTGGTTTAAAAAATCATGCAATTTTAGAAAGACTCCACGATTAATGCAATTTAAAAAAATGTTCATGTAGTTCTAAAAAGTATTAAGGTATTTAAGATATGCTCTATATTTTTAGGAAATGATCGTGTATTCAACAGTCATGCCTTTTAAATCAATGTTGTAGAAAAGCATTCACTTATTTTTCTAAAAATGTTTAAATAATTTAAAAAGTATTCACCTACTTCAAGAAAATATGTGTGTAATTTTAAACTTGTTCACACCTTAAGATTTCATATACGTGTGGTTTTGTGAAGTGTCCACACATTTTTTTTAAATCTCCATGTGTTTATTGTCAATTAAATATGTGTATATATAAAGAGTAATTGGAATTAAAATAAATATGAACATAAAAAGAAAATTGAGAGAGAGAAAAGAAAACGAAAAATAAATGCTGATTCAGAAATGGAGAAAAAAGCCATGGCCATGGTTATGCCATGAGCTCCTACGTTGTAGTATATACGACACTTTATTTCCCCCAAAAATAATACATGACACTTTATTGTTGTCTGGAATTTCAACCATGGCCGAGGCCCCATAGCTTAGCGCCAGAGGCAAGGTAGAAAACTCTCCAGGTTGTTGGCCCACACAACAGCTAGAGAGTATGCTAACTTATTTATTATGGAAAATAGAGTATGCTAACTGGCCACATAACAATGCTTGAGGCCCACAAGCCAGTCACAGCCAACCTCCGAAATGTGCTCACCGTCGGCATAACGAGCCACGCATAAACTTGAAGAAGACTGGAAACCCAGGGACCAAAGTGGCCTTGGGGTTATCTCATCCAAAAGGATGAACATAGCCCTCTTATCCAAATGGCAGGGCCGGTCCTGAGAGTTTGGGGGCCCGGGGCGAAACTAAATCTTGGGGCCCCTCAATATAAAGATCGTAACAATACTAATTAATACTTAGAGCCAAGGAAGTCAAGGTACACAACCTAATTATAGTCTCTGACTCAAAGCAAGTGGTGTGACAGATTAACCAAGGAAGTCAAGGTAGAGATGGAGCAATTATCATCGAGATCAGAACCAGAGCCGTTGCAGTTTTGTTTAATTGTATATTTACTTTTTAAGGTCGAGCAGCCAATATTGGCGCGCATAGTTTAGCTAGATTTTCCTTTTCCTTAGCTCCAGATCAAGTTTTGGTTTGGCAAACCACATGATCCAGATTGTGTCCAAGTAGCTGTGGAGATTGATTATAAAAGTTTGGCCTTACCTCTTAAAAGAAAAACTTAGAGCCACTTACATTGTTCTCAATGATGTTTCTTTCCTTCAAATTCAGAATTTATATTAGTTGGACCTCTTACTGACGGAACGATCACCAACTATTTATTGGGTTTCACCAATGCACCAATAGTACTTAAAAAAACAATATCACTTCTATGTGGTTTTATCAAATCAATCACACCCTGTTTTCTTCACTTTTTTCATTCTTATGGGCACACTTTCTGGACAATGCAACATGATAACGCAGGGTGCTGACTACTGAGAATTTTAAAAACAAGTCAAAGATTGTAGAGTGCAAGCTATGCACCATGTAGGGAAATGCAAATTATTTAAATAGCAATATACAGCAGGGAATAGTAATATGAGACGTATATACCTCGGTCAGATCGGCGTGTTGTGTTTTGGCAACGGGATGATGTGGGTTCGCGCATGGCAGGAGGCCCTCGGCTCGGCGATATGCGCGAGTGCAAGTTCGTCCTAGAGGATGGAGACCGCAGCCAAGGCCTCACCGGCGAGCAGAGTTCGTCGGTGTGGAAACTCGATCGGAGCCTGGGGGCTGGGGAATAGGGTTCGTCGCTAGGTCTCGCAATCGGAAGGAAGATCGCGATGCGCGATGCGGGATGCATGATGCGTGTACGTACGAGTCATTTGATTACCTGGGTCCTGCGGGCCAAGCCTAGTAGGTAACCTCCGTGGAGCCTGACTGCCTCCATGGGCCATGGCCGAGAGCCTACGTGTGTGTACATACCTGCTGCCGAGGGGGGCCCTGGATGTTGGGGGCCTGGGGCGGCCGCCCCCCCTGCCCCCCCCCCCCCCCTCAGGGCCGGCCCTGCCAAATGGCTATGGCGGATCACCTCTACTGAGGGGGGACTCTGGCTAGATATTATCCGCGCAAATATATTTGCATGACCAACCATTAGAGTTTGCTTAGCGGACTGGTGCTCCCAGTTTTGGCAGACGATCATTCAGCTAATGTCAGCTCTCCGTCTAGGTTCCTCGATTTGGGTCGGTTTCGGAACGAGTACCTTGTTCTGCTTGGACCGGTGGTCGGGTACCCAACCCTTCGCTACCCATTTCCAACCATTGTTAAACATTTGCTCGGACCGGGACCTAATTGTGGTCTTGGCATTAGCCGACCTCGGTGGGATCTCCTTTCGGCGAATCTTCGGTCCAGTACAACGAGACCTTTGGGAGGAGCTTATTGTGTGTGTGGCGCCGCACACACCTTCCCTCAGCCTTGATGAGGCTCATTGGGATCTTCAACCTAACGGGCGATTCTCCACAAAATCGCTATATCACGCAATAGTGGCCACCCCGGGGACAGTAAAGCTTAATCTCCTTTGGGAGATTAAATTACCTCTGAAGATTAGAATCTTCCGATGCCAATTGGTTCGGGGCGCCTTACGTCCGGTACGGAGGTGCTCAAACGCAATGGCCCCTCCGATGGCCTTTGCCCTCTGTGTGCGGCGCTTGAAGACATGAACCACACTTTTTTTGCATGCCCCTCTGCGAGGTTTTTGTAGAGCTGCCTCCGCGAGGTTGTGGGTGGCAGTTGGTGCCATGATAACCTCCCCGACATGTTCGCAGAGGTTCTTGGCCTTCCCACAACTATGCGTCCATACCTTTGGGTTATTGTGGGTACCCTGGTTTGGACCTGATGCACCGTTCGTAACAAATTAGTGATTGAGCTCATCATCCCTCTCCGTGTGACTAGCGTCGTATACAAAATGTGTCCCTTTCTACAGCTCTGGAGGCTGCGTAGCAAGCGGCACGATCGCACCTTCATTGACAGGACCATCGCCGACCTCCGGGCCGCGGCTGCTTCGCTCGCTCCGCCGTCACCTCCGCCTCCTCCGGACAAGGATTAGTTAGCATTTCGGTCCTTTTTCTTTGTTTTGGGGATTGTTGTGTTGTTCCCCAGCAAGACTTTTGTTGCTTGTTGTTGCTCCTGTTGAACCCTGTTGTGTGCATGTGTTGTATCCTGCTACCTGAACCATGTGGTTGTTGTTTTGGTCGTTGCTTTATAATAGAAAGCGCGGGGGGTGGGGGGGGGGGGGGCTTTTCGTCAAACTTGAAGATATTGTTGAGTTTTATTTAATGAAGACCCTCGTTCCCCTAAAAAAACCTTTGTAGAATAAAAAACTAGTTGTTACACGAACATGAACATCTGAAAAGAATCTGATTATTTATTTATTTATTTACTATTTGCTTCAGTTTCTTGTTCATTAGGAAGCATGTGCTCCGAGAGCCAAAATGGACCTCCTTGTATCTTGCCCGTACGCCATGAGTACTGCATAACAATGTGTTTTCAACCCTACACATATGTAGTACTCACTCATACCTACAGACCTCAAGTTGGTAATTGGTTTTCTCTTTCATGCCCCGCACCTCCACGAGCTGGCACTAGCAATGGCAATGGGCGAGGATCCACAAGCAGGCGACGCCACCAACGAGATGGCCGGTATTGCCCGATTCAAAGTTGGTGGCCGAACCTCGGTGGCCTATGCCCAAAGCGGCCATGCGAAATGCGAGAAGTGCTCATCACTACCAGCCAAAAATTGTTTTCACCAATGCATAATGGGGTGTTTTTTTTGTTCATATATGACTGAACATAATCAGGAAAAAAATATTTTCCATGTCATTCAGATGACCAGTACCAGAGGTTTGCTTTGCCTCCGCCGCGGACCGGGCAGATGATTATCTATCGTTCCCATATGCTTGTGTAGCACAAGCAAATCCATATCTGAAACTTGTAATTAACTAGCAATCGCACATAGGAACAAGAAAAATTGGGCCACGACCATCACATCTCAAACTAGTCAACACAACATATCTGCAGGATAGCAACATCGTAGCGACATACATGCCATCAATATACCATTGTTGAAATTTGAAGTCTCTTAGGTACTGGCCGTGATAGACAACACTCATCTCAATTGAAACATAGACGAGATCTATAGTTGCCCCTAGGTCCTCCGGACCGGATGGCGATGGCGTCTCAGCGTCGTTTTTCTTCTTGAAGGCGCTATCTTGCTCGCTCGAGGTGTCTCTGATTTTGGCTTTCGCGATGTTGGTATTCTCGCTAGTTCAGCATTGCCGCCCTTAGGTTCAGGTTTGGTAGGTCTAGTTGTGTTGTATCCCCTGTTTGGGTTGAGCATCCCTTGTATCCCTGCTCCGGACATCATGTTCATGCCTGCCTGCATTCATGGCATGTGATGGACCCCTATCTGTACTCATTATATTCCTTCTATCAATGCAATGATACGCAAGCTTTGCATATTCAGGAAAAAAGAGGTCAATAGTTGCAATTGTGCATGCCATCAGACGATATATTGCGATCGAGGAAAGTAGTGTTTTGGAAATTGGAAAATAAAAGAAGTGAAACCAATCAAGTCTGTGATATCATTTGCCAACTCTTGCGGCACCCTATGCACCTTGTCATATGCCATGAGTAGTGAGTGGTGACGAGGTCAGATCTATTCTCCTGAATAACCACTCAAAGTTTTATGGTTTCCAGTGAGACTACTAAGCATTGGTGTATCATCAATAGCATGAAAAGGCATACCCAAAGGTGATAGCCTGAGATTGCAAGTTGTAGCACGGCGACCTGCAATGTGCCTCCTGCAATTGATTAATGGGCTCCCGATGCCTCTCAAGCGTACATCCTAGTAAGTATGTGTATCTCGTCCAAATAATGATCGAAACATGGTGATAAATTTTGGCCTCTCTTTTCATCCTTGTTTCCTCTCTCCCACTAGACTCACTATTTCCAATGCTAGGCCAACTTTATACTCCTATCATCGTTGTGTTGGGTGTGAGTGTATAATGTTTCACAAATAAATGCAATTGATTTTCAAATTATAGGTACAAAAATAACTTGTACTAATTGTGCGTTCCTTTGATGGCCATATGCCACAAAGCACATGGTTGATTTCTTTTGTGGTCTTGTATTCTTGTCCAAGTACATATATTTTAATTTATTTTCTTAAATATCACTTTGCAGATCCAATAAATACTTAGTTATTCTCGACACTCGAACCCTCAGTACACTAGAATCACTACTTAAATTATATGATCATTCATTAGAATGGCACAAATTCAACTAAGCTCATCAAATTCATTGGTATGGATATGACACATATACAACTCGCCAACATGACTCTTATCGTATTTGCTAACAAGTATGCACTATTTTCATTGCTCATGCCTATCATGGAGCCATCTTGCTGATGAATATCGGATATGGGCCATGGCCTTCCACGAAGCAAACAACAATTCAAATCTTGAAAATCTCTTTGGTCCCACACATAGGATTTAAGTCCCGAGGTTCAATCGTGCTCCTCTGGTGTATCCCAATTTAACTCGCCTCAAGTTCACAAAAGAAACACAACACACACGATGGACTAACATACATCGATGGAGGGAACTAGGGAGACATGGATAGCACATGAGGGTGTGGGCCTTGGGGAAAGGAGAGTAGGGCGCCTACCCGCAGCCAACCTCCGTCGGATGGCCTCCTCGAGGGATTTGTGAGCTACTTAACACCGACCCATTAAAGGTGACACTGTGAGTTATCGTCACTAGCAACCATGTCATAAAACTCCCCAAAATATATAAGAGATGATGAGCCATGTTTTTGCTCCAGTAATGACGGTATCTAACCAGAGAGGATATCTCCTCCTCTAGGGTTTTATACGATAACCATAATTTTCTATTTATTCCATGTTCAACCACCACACTCTCTTGCTCTTCGTTTCTCTCTCTCCCAACTTTTTCTTGCCAATCGACTCTTCCCTTAAGTACGCTACTCCCGATTCACACTCCTACGCTTAGATTTGCCATGCCGCTAACAACCCTGGCACCACTGGCCTCGTGGCATCCTCTTTTCGGCCGTTGTCACCTCCATCTTCTCTCTAGCTCACTTCATTCCCCTCTCATGCTCCACGCCTCCTCCCCGACTATCGATGCGGCTAGGTCTAGTCGCCATGAGCAAAGGAGAGGGCTGGCGCTGAGCGCCACTATGGTAGGCGCGGTACAAGAGCGGCGGAAGGTTGGAGTGATAGGTACCATCATAACCAATGGTTTTCCCGATGACCATGCTAGACCATGATTTTTTTTTTTAAATTCTAAAACTGGCAGGCAACAAACCCATTAATGGTTTTCTCTTTTAGCATTGATAGCCGTGTGATCATTAGTGGTGATTTTAAGCGCCCGCTAGCGGGCAGCGGTTTTTCTTATGGTGGGTACTACCTCTGTTTCAAATTATATGACTTTTTGGATCCATGTAACGAAACTTATTCGACTTTGATGTGTGTCAAGAAGTTGCTTTACTTTGTCTCCAGTATTTGGGAAAATTAACAAAAAAAAAAACATGGGAGGTATCCTAAAATGTCGGTGCAAGGGCTACGCACCTTCCGTCAGAGCTAGCGATAATGGGGTTCCAAATCGGGCATCGCCATCCCGAGCAGGCAAGCTGGCCGGTGGCCACTGGAAATGGAACCAACATTAAAATTCAAAGCAATTGCGAGAAGTAAAAGATCGATGAGCACGCTAGCTTCATCAAGTCACGGGGATCTGTACTCGCGTCACGCACACTGCACACACATTTCTCCTGCCTAGCTCTCTCTCTCTCTCTCTCTCTCTCTCTCTCTCTCTCTCTCTCTCTCTCTCTCTCTCTCTCTCTCTCTCTCTCTCTCTGCTTCTTTCTTGCACTGATCGAGCGAGCGAGCGAGAGGAAAGATGGCATCGTCGCCGCTGAAGGTCGCCGCGGGGCATCTGATATGCCTCGTGCTCGCACAGGGGCTCTTCGTCGGGCTGACCGTCCGCGGGGTGGAGCTCGCGCCGCCGCCGGCGGCCCACGCGACGACCCCCCTCGCACACGTTCTCAGTGCTCGCCGTGGGGGCCTCGACCTACGTCGCCCTCGCCGTCAAGATCCACCGCAGTGATCGGCCGGCCGCGTGGATCCGCGCCTCCATGCTGCTCGCCGTCGCGCTGTCGCTGGCGGTCACCGTCCTCCAAACGGCGACGCTCTTCTACGCGCAGCAGGTGAGGCTCGGCGCCGACTTCTCCTGCTTCTCCGTCGCCGCCAGGGCCGGCGTCATGGCCTACGCCCTCATGGGGCTGCTCTGCGCGTGGACTCACTGCCAACTCGCCGTCGACGCTATCCGGTCCGAGTAAGCTGCTAGATGGCCCGAGCATGGAGATCCATCTGGTTAGATCAATGGCCTTTGATGCGAGATGGTTTAGGTTTCAAAAAGTATTCGAGGGTAATTAAGTGAGCAGTATGATAATTAGCAGTGGTTAATTTGTTCATGCTCGATTGCTATCTATTAGCAGGAGTATCTATCTATGTGTGGTAATTCCTTATGTTAGAAACGTGAGAGCGTCGGATCTATTGTATGAACTAGTTGATGAGCACTGCTATCTTCAGTTAGCACTTGATACGTATTCGCTCGGGTTTGTTGTTATTGAGGAATGTGTATGTATGATCCACGTGTGATGTGGTTTACATTGTTCTGTTTCTGTATATGAACTTCTATGCGTGGAGTACATAACATTGTCACGGAAGATCAGTTCCTTGCATCGATTAGGTCCTAGTGGTATGCGTGATCGATGGTGTCACTGGGTTTTCGCCCCGCAGCGGGCTGCTCGATGACGAGTGCCCATGGTGGGTTTCCCAGTGATGCTTTGGACTCGCCTTTTCCCCTTTCTAGTCTCCTTTATCCGGTTCGATGTTGGGCTTTTGGTCACTGAACAATGTTGTATTTCCGTTATGAATATAGTGGAAAGGGGTTAAGGCCCGGTTCAAAAAAAAATTAGAAAACTTGCAACAGTACACTCCCACGAGCTGTATCCAACGACTTCTCTTCCAAGGACCTCGATGGCAACTCTGCGCTCCAGCACTTCAAACTATGAACGAATCTCATTCTCATCTAATCCAAGTCGACTGAGAATATTAGAACTTTCAGTCGGCCGCTAGCCCAAACCTTATTCATGTTTATCTGATTCGTTTCTTGGGCAGTTGGGTGAGTGTTGGATGCGTGTTTTGAGCTTGCTCTCGTTTCTTGGGCAGGCTATGTGATGCTTTTCCTTTGACTTTTTCTTATCTTGTTCTCCGTCCCTTGGGTGAAGTTTTACATGGAGCTAGCGTTACTTACTTAAATGTTTTGCTGCCAGATTACATCCATATATATTAAACTAAAAGAAGGTAACCTCTATCCGTGGAGAGCTAGCAATAGTGGAGGCCAATGATTGAGATAGTCGGCTCTTCTCCGCGTGTCCATGGGATTACTTCGGATTGTTTCGTTGAGGTGAAGTCAGAGCTGCGGTGGCGGGCCCTGTGGCGATGATGACAGGCAGCAGGTGATCTATTCGGTGGTCTCTCACGGCGCCAACCTTGCATAGTTCTCCTTGTAAGCTCTCCATCAGAGTCGGAGTTACGCTGCCCTCGATGTGGGTGGCTGAGTTAGGCATGGGTTCTTTTTGTGTTCGCATGGGCTCTACGGTGAAGGTTGGGTAGACGTTCATCTTCGACGAAGTCGGAGTCGCTTGCTTGGAGATTAGGGATGGTAGTAACGCCTGTTGGGGAGAACTGATGACGATGGCGCCAGGGTGTATGTTGACGAGGCCCTCGCTGTTGAGGTGTGTGTGTGTGGTGTCATATCGTGCCGCTCGACGGTTTGTGACGGTTTTAGTCCGGTTTTCTGTTAATTAACGTGGCAATTTTCTTCTGCTTAATAAATAAACGAGGCAAATATTTGCCTCCGTTTCGAAGAAAAAAAATCAGTCAACATCCTTCTGAAGCAAGCTAGCTAGCTGGCCACTGCAAATGGAGCAGTACCACTACTACACTGCAGGTATGCAGCTCAGCTCATCCTTTTCTTTTTTCTTGTTCGGTTTTGCCTTCCCTGGCACGTCGTCCTGCTTTGGGACAATGCGCTCTGCCTCGGTATTAATGGCAAAGCACATCAGCTGTACTCCAGTTGTTGAGACAAAACTGAGACCAGTTGAGACTTGAGACGGGGTGGACCATGCATGCATGCACATACGCATATGCTCGTTTGCAACTGCAACACGGATGCTTGCTTGCCTCCCTTGGAAATTAAACACTTTTTTTCATTTTTACTTATTTTCACTCGACTGGTTATTGATTTCGTTCTGAGTCAAATTTCTGGCTATTCGATTGTCAGCCCAAATGTTGGCGTCTCGTCTCGTGGGCTCGCCCGTCGAGGGGCCGGGTCAGCTTTTTTGAGCTCGTCAGGTTTTGTGTAGGCGTTCAGTTTTCATAGTGCTTTTTGTGCCAGCTTGCAGACTTAGTTCATGGAGCTCTTTTGATTTTTTTGAATTCATGGGGATAATGTGCTGGGCATTTTAGTCGGTTTTCTGTGCAGATTAAGGGTATCATGAGACCTAGTCAGTTCTATGCGGATTCAGTTTTTCCTAAAAGGACATACCGTATATGTATTGTCATCTTTTTTCTCAGCAGCAATCAGGGAGAATTGTTCCAATAGGTTATGTCATTCAGTATATTTGTTTGTTACCTTTTCTCTCAGCGGTAGCGAGGAGATAGCCAGCACATGTGTTTCAAGATCGTAGTGAATGAATGCTTCTAATGCCAGCCAGTTACTTTGTACTCCCTCCGTCCGAAAATATTTGTCATCAAAATGGATAAAAAGAGATGTATCTAGATGTTTAAATACATATCTTTTTATCCATTTTAATGACAAGTATTTCCGGGGATGGAGGAGTATTTCCTTTTTCTTTTTTGAGAATGGCTTTGCTGCGGGACACGAAGATGTTTGCACTTTTGTGTTTGATATGTTTATGCAGTGTCCTCTGAATGTTTTTTATGTCAACGTTTCTTTCAAGGGGTGTTACTATTTTATTATATGGTTCCGTTGCCCTTATTTTTTTGATTGTTCATTACTTCTGCTGCTAGTAACTCTTCCATTTTACATTCCACCCATCCTCAGGGGAAGCCGGCAGCCTCCTTAGCATGCACGAGCTCAACCCAAATACCCTCGTAGCATGCACGAAGAGAGAACACCCCAACAGCCATTCGCTAGTCAACATGGATGAGCAAAGCGAGTGACAACGTGTTTTAAAAAATATTCAGAATTTCTAAATTTTCAAAAAATGTTCACAATACCAAAAATTGTTCAGATTTTTTAAAAAAATCGAATTTTCACAAAATGTCAGATTTTCAAATTTTGTTTAAATTTTAGAAAAAATGACAGATTTTTAAATTTGTTAGAATTCAAAAAATGTCCAGATTTTAAATTTTGTTAATTTTTTTACAAAATGTATAAAATTTCGATTTTTGTCCAGTTTTTTTACAAAATTGCGGAACTTTCAAAAACACTGGATTTTCAATTTTTGCTTAAATTTTAAAAGAGATCAAACTTTCAAATATTGTTTAAATTTTCAAAAAAACTGTGGAATTTCAAAAAATGTTATATTTCCCCATGTTTCAAAATTTTCATTTTTTTGAATTTTTTGTTCATTATTTGAAAATACCGGTTGCTACAGCGTCGACCAACATGTCTAAACAGATGCAAGCTGCCAAACAGCGTCTCAACTTAGCATGTCTCAACACATACACCGCTACCAAATAACAGCAAATGCATGTACTCAGCATGTGTACACTCAACATGTATCAAAGGAGAATAACCGTGCTAGGTTGGGAATGCTACCAAACACACCCTACGGTCAGAGGTCATCCAGCGGTGGCTACCAGGATGAACTAAAATTGTTAAATGGTTGCAAATTTTAGTTCATCCTCAGCCAAAAGTATAGTTTTTTAACATGCTGATCAACGGCATCCTGGAAGATTTGAGCATGCAAATCAACAGCCAAAATTAGTCAAAATTTGAACATGCTGATCAACGACATCAAGGGGAAGTTTAATTTTTGAGCATGCTGATCAACAGCAAAAATTAGTGTTCCTCTCAGCTCTCTTCTTGGCCTCAAGTCCATTTAGTCTTAGTCCTTCATTTTTTTATGTATGTCTTCAATACTTGTCATTTTTAGTTTGTATTCCTCAGTCTATAGTGTTGATGTTTTTCTTCAGTCAATTTAGTTTAAAAGTTTTTAGACAGTTTTCAGTCCTGTCTTTTCAGTCAATTGCTGTTCTAATTTTCTTTACATTTAATTCATTTTACTTTCTTAATCTCTTAATATTTGTTCTTCTTAGCGCTTAATACAGTTTATAATTATTTAGTGCTATTCAGTTTTGTGCTGTCGTTACTCTTTTGTGCTATTCAGTTTTGTTTGTATTACCTCTTAGATTTATTTTTAAGTCATTATTTAGCATTTTTTTTCTTAATACTATTATTTTTACTCATTCATATTTCTTCAGTTCAATTCAGTGTTCTCCTTTTAGTCATTTTCAGTGTTATATTGTACAATCATATTCATTGTGTTGTACTTGCATCCACTCAGTTTTCCCCTTCTAAATGAAAAGATAACCCCCTCGTTTTCCCTGTTGCTAACTTCTCGGCATCTTTTCTTTTTTCCTTAAGCAACGTTTCTCTGTATGCAACCCTTTTCATCGAGCAAGTCAAACTTGATGCCCACATGCGGTGGCGCTCGCGCTACATGATAGTGGATCAGTGGGTGCTAGTTTTAGTATTGTCGCTTCTTCAGTTAATAGTCAGTTTATCAGTTTTCGGACTATACATTTAGCATTTCAGTACTTCAGTCTTCCTTTTCCAGATCACATATACAGCTGGGAAATGGGTTGAATGGCGTGTGAGTGGCGTCGAATCTCGCCATGATCACATACAAGCTGTGAAATCAGAGATACAACTTTTAAGGCAAAATAATTTTTTGCAAGGCCGACGCCAACAAGCCCGCTGACAGCGGCGTCGCTTCCAGTGGTTGTAGCAGCCAAGAAGAAGCTACCTGTTGCCAGCGAGGCTCAAGGCAGAGCTTTGGGCTTTGCTATGTCTGCCTGCTCTCTCTTTTTTTTTAAATTCTGTTGAGTTTGCTTTTCATATTTCCCAGAGGTTGTGTGAGACACTCCTCTTTTCTGTTGTAAAGTTATGCCCAATCCCTGCACATTCACAAGTTGGCTATCAGTCTATCCGCTATGTACATTTCTGGATAATTTTTGGCATTCAGTTCAGTTTAATTACGGGTAAATATTTACAATTTAGTTCAATTCTGGTCTCCATTAGTTTACCAAATTCTGGGCAACAGTGATCAGTTTATTCTGTTCAAGTTCAGTTATACTCCCTCCATTCATAAATATAAGTTTTTCTAGAGATTCCAATATAGACTACATACGGAGCAAAATGAATGAATATACACTCTAAACTACGTCTATATACATTCGTATGTAGTCCGTATTGAAATCTCTAGAAAGACTTATATTTAGAAACGAAGGGAGTACACGATAGAGTAGTCATTTTATACTTGCACGAAAAAAAGAGAGTAGTTGTCCTTTTAGTTTTGTTCAAGTTCAGTTTCTGGTCCCATGTAGTTCAGTTCAGTTAGAGAGCAACATTCGGCATTTAGTTTTTGCACATCACAAAGCTTACTGGAACACTCATTTTTTTAGTCTTAACATTTTTCAAGCAAATACTGAAAACATGTTTTGCCTTTAAAAAAATTTCTTGCCATACTACTCGATTAACATCAGCGACTTGGAGGTTGGACTATTGTTCTTTTTGTTTTTCGTTTTGTTGACTAGATCCACTATTACATGTGTGGGCGTAGTAAGTGTCAAACGAACCACTCACCTCGCTTGACCCTTCACTTTTATTTAATTTCTTCGGTTTATATTCAGCCTATCAGTTACTTATTGAACTAAAACCACAACACAAATTTTGGAACGGAGGGTGTTTCGGAAATTGAAAAAAGAAAGAGGCCTTACTGCTGAACCAAACAAGTGTGCGATATCATTTGCCAATTCACGCGGCACCCTATGCACCTTGCTATATGCCCTGAGTGGTGAGTGGTGACTAGGTTAGATCTATTCTTTACGGTTTTTAGTGAGACTACTAAGCAGTTCCATATCATCAATAACACAAGACTGCAAGCCGCTCTGTGATCTGCAATGTGCTTTGTGCAATTGATCACTGAGTTCCTGGTGTCTCTCAAACTCTCCATCCTGGTAACATGTTTGTTTGTCGTGCAAATAATGGTAGTTAAAAGTAGAAAACTACCATATTTACCGCTAGGTTTGCAGAAAACTACCTAGATGCTAATTGTTTTGCAAAAGACAACGCGTTTCTTGTAACCTTTTTGCAGAAAACGATGATCACTCGCTTTGCCGCGTTTGAGCATGTTTTCGACATACGGGGCCCAAAAAGCTTACGTGGCCTAACGGCTCGGTCACGTCGCTGTTCGACATCCGCTACGCTGGTAAAAAAAACCGGGTCGGCACGTCCCTTTTCCCCGTTGCACCCGCTCCAACAGCCTGAACGGGTACACATAGAAAACCCCAGAACTCTATGGAGTCAAAAGTGGCCACCCTACACATTTAATCTCAATGTGGTGAGCGAGTGAATTAGAAGGCGGCGCGTGAACGTCGTAACCCTCATAATATATACGACGATGGAGAGGGGCGGTTGCCCCCCCCCCCCCCCCCCCCCGTGCACTTCACCATGTTGTATTTATCCAGACTATGGTATATAGTTGTTATGTCTATTCTACCTCATTCGCACTATGGTCTTCATAATGCTAGGGCCGACCCTGCATCAGGAGCTCAACGAACACATGGCATGATCCTCGGCGCAGCAAGGCACTATAACTAGCGGCCAGAGGCCGGCACGTATGCTGCACTGAGAAAAGTGGGAGGGCTCACCTGCAACATACAATCATCACTACTAGAAAAAGGCTTATCCTCAATATCTCTACTAGTGGCACACCAGAATCAGGTGCGCCATTGCTATGTTTAACTAATGGTGCACCACATGAGCAGTGCGTCATTGCTATTTTTTTGGGGGTCCATCCCCCCCCCCCAACATAGCAATGACGCACCACATCTAGGTGCGCCACTGCTATGCTACATAGTAGTGGCGCACCTAGGCGTGGTGCGCCATTGCTATGTCTGGTGGGGGTGTGCCTGCGTGTGTGTGTGAGGTTAGTAATGGTGCACCCTCCCTGATGCGTCGTACCGTTGCTAGGGTTAGCAAGGGCGCACCAGGGAGGGTGCGCCATTACTAACGTCTCACACACACAAACACCCCCCCCCCCCACCCCCCGCCTTTTAGGTTTTTAAAAAAGTAAAAGAAAATGATAAAAGATTCGAAAAAATTAAAAAATAGATGCCCATGTGTTATGTGTTCCAGTTGTTAGAAAATTTTGAATTTTTTTGCAAAAGGCTGCCATGTTTCGGTAAAATGGCCGTAACTTTTGCATACGACCTCCGATGAAAAAGTTTTTTATATGAAAAATCATCTAGTCGAAAAGTTACATCTGAATTCAACCGAGGTAACCCCGTTGAAGATTTTTAGAATCCCCAAAAACCTAACAGAATAAAAGATACGGGGCTTTTAAGATCTGGAGGCAAAAAATTCGAAAAAAAATTTAGCAATGGCGCATCAGTGAATAGTGCGCCACTACTATTTTCCCGTCTTCACAATTCAAAAAAATAGCAATGGCGCACCAGTGCACGGTGCGCCACTGCTAAGTTGGGACAGAAGTTTAAAAGGGCCGGCCAGCCACTTACCCCTTCATTCTTCTCCTCTACTCCATCTCCCCCTCTCCTCCTCTCCTCCACTCCATCTCCTCCTCTCCGGCGACCTCCTCCTCCTCACGGTGCTCCTCCTCCGGTGACCTCCTCCTCACGGTGCTCCTCCTCCCTCCTCTCCTCCTCACGGTGCTCCTCCTCCGGCGACCACCTCCTCCCTCCTCTCCTCCTCACGGTGCTCCTCCTTCCTCTCCTACTCACGGTCCTCCTCCTCCTCTTCGGCAACCTCCTCCTCCCTCCTCTCCTGATCCTCACGGTCTCTCCTTCCTCCTCTCCTCCTCACGGTCTCTCCTCCCTCCTCCTCTACTTCCGGCCACATGTGGAGCTCCCCCGGCACAAAGAACGTACCAGATCCAGGTCGAGAACAAAATTTAAAAAAAATTCAAGCAAAAAAATGAGCAAAAAAACAAGCCAAAAAATGAGCCAGATCTAGATCCAGATCCAAATTCAAAATTCAAAAATAGCAATGGCGCACGGTGGGGATTAGACGGTGCGCCACTACTATTTTCCCGCCTTCAAAATAAAAAAAATAAAAAAATTCAAAAAAAAAAGTTACCAGTGGCGCACCTGTAGCAACAGTAATGGCGCACTACAAGGTGTGCCACTATTACCTGCAATACTAATGGCGCACCAGAGGTGCGCCATTAGTATTTGTTACTAGTGGCGTGGTAATAGTGGCGCACCTATAGTGTGCCATTAATGGCAAAAATAGGTGCGCAACTAACAGTCCTTTTTCTAGTAGTGGTATAGATATGAGTAGTAAAACCTACTAGAGTATTCATACCCCTGCTGCAATGCAATAAAAATTGTCACCTATTCATGGAGTATAAAATTAAAGACGTTTCTATTTTCCTCTCATTATCATGTCGTTACTTTTAATAGATAACATGTTGTACATACGCTATAAAAAGTTGGTTAGTGAAGTGTATAATTTGCATTGATCTAACAAGGTAACATCTATGAGAAAGACACAAAGCTTAGTAGTACGTCTCATGCTAAAGATCCAAGTCAATACGGGTCCAGTGGTAGGTCAAAATATTGGTTTTTAGGTTTCAAATTGGCTTTAGAGTGAGGTGTGCTTTGCCACTTCGTTCTTTAGTCACTGGTGCGGAAAATGCTAGCGGTGTGTGCCAAAACCCACCTTGGTGATGTGTTGACCCCACACGATCATTATGACGCCACTGATAAAAAATCTACCTCTGGAAGGGATCCGAAGGGGAAATCAACAAGGAGGGCATCACCATCATCTCGTACAAGGAGACAACAACATCAATCATCTTCATTGTCGACCCATCTCTGTCCCATTGTAATACCAGACCCTAGAGGATTTGCACGTATACTCTGATCTATCATTCATGTTTGTCACCGCCATTCATATGACGCTAGGTAACTCCAGGTCTGAGTAATCCCCTTAGCTCTCGGGGATATGTGTTGAACGCTTATAGAGATATGACATCCTATATTCAATGTTTGATTCAATAGCCTCCATGAATGTTTTGAAGGGGCTCCACTCGGCATTTCTGCCTTGTATGGCCATGAAGCATATTACTACTATTGTAAAGGTTGTGATGCTGGGGTAAATAGGTGACAATAATATCATCTCTTTCCTACATTTCCGATTGATAGGGCAGTAACAAAGAATCCTTAGTGTGGCCGCGTCTATGGGGAAACCCTTAATAATCCCTAGTGAGAACAGGAGTGGGGAAACTACGTACGATGGTGGCATTTGTCATATGAAGACTACACAAGTAGCTCATATACTGTACTCAGCTCTGCCCAATTACAAACATAAAGTGTGGCTCAAGTATCCAACCTAGAACTATGCAATCGCATATGTTATGTTAGACTCATACTAGTGGGGATTCCGGACTCCGTGGATGCCTCAATCCTATTGTTGGTTCCATCACCTTATTTCATTTGTGTTGTTCTTTTATTTCATTTCGCACGAATTACTTTTATTCGCACTTCACTCAAAACATTCTGACAGTGTCCTGGCCGAGGGTGTCCTTGCCACATTGGTTTCCCGGACTGATGGGCCGGGCTGAGGACTCCTAGGTTGGTTCCATCCTGGGCCATTTCAAGCGGCCCATCGCGCAAAACCTTACCGGCCCTTGACATATGAACAACAAAACATGTCCTTAACAAGATGGTACTTACTTTCATACAGGTGCTGCATGGCTGTCGTCAGCTTGTGTCGTGAGATGCTTGGTCAAGTCCTATAACGAGCGAAACCCTCGTTTTGTGTTCCTGAGACATGCGCCTAAGGAGAAATTGCCACCGAGTGACGTGCCAGCGGCAGATTATGTGGAAACTCGAGAAGACTTGACATACAAGAGAATTAGACGGGAGCCATGGAAGGTTCTATATTCACATGTGTAGCTGACTAGTATTTGACAGCCCTGGAAAAAAGCGAAATAGGACTTGTAACCCTAAAACCCCCAATATGTTATATAAGTTGGGGAATCTGGGCTCGTAGATAGACACATTACAATCCATTTGTACTTTGTACTTTGTATACACCCCCAATGCAATAATAAAAAGCAGGAAGTAGAGTACATGATAACACCCGAACCTAGGTAAAATCCTTATCTTTGTTACCATCATGTCAAGTCGTCTAGTTAGGATATCATCCCGAGTGATCTGCCGGATTTAGCTTCGACATTGATGGTCCATAGAGGTTGTGTTAGGTGTACGCCGTGGCTCGGTGGGAGTTTTGGTCAAGCTCAGATTGGCTCCAGCGCGATCTTCCCGAACGGAGTCATGTGTCGCACGTTAGTCGCGGGTCACATGAGAGTCGCATGTCGCAAGCCATCCCCTCTCGTTGCGCCCGATCAAATACAAGAATAGAAAACACAGATAATTCACATGTTTGTAGATAAGGTAGAGTCTAGTCTCTGGTGATGTCCAATCACCGTGTTTGTGTATTCTCCTCTTATTGTGTTGACATTTGTTTGACTCCAATGACGATGCACAGTCAATTGATGTTATATGGTACTAGAGTGTAGTACCTAGTTGCCGTAGAAATGCATCTCATCAACCCATCCCGGCCCCAATGCCGTTCACTCGACCGACAGGTAGACGCATTTTAATTCCTTGCAATAGACTCGATGGTGTTGGTAGGGTGCAGGGCACAGGGAGAAAAATCTGTACGCCCCTCTAGTGATGACGCTACAGAAGCCCCGCTTTCTACCATAGGGAACTACTCAATCTCAATATAATCTCAATATAAGATCATTTAGAGCATCTACAGACTTGGCAAGTCTGGCCCCTCGAACGCCCGCGGACACGTCCATTGACATTGACCGGGCACCTCTCAAATGTTGTGCCGCACATTCACATACCATAAATTTTGATCCTTAAATCCTTCCAATACATGCACGTCGATCATACGGTACAAACTGTCTGAATACCAAAGTTCGAAACAAAGCAAAGCAAATCATAGTTCAATAAACCGGACATGGCAAAATGAAATCAACGTCCGAGCGTGACGGATGGCCTAGGATCACCGGATGGGCGCCTGCTCCGAGCGGAGGCGTCCTGCTCGTCCTGCTTTGCCTGCATCAGGGCAGCCTCCTCCGCCTGCTGCCGGGCTGCCTGCTTCGCCTGCATCCGGGCCGCAGCCGCCCTCGCCGCCTCGTAGTCCCTATGGTCGTTGATCTCCTTCTTCTTGTCTGCAAGCCACTTCTTCTCATGCTCATCCAAGAGGGTATCGTCCGCTGCCGCCCCCCTCTCTCGTTGTCGTGGTCTCCGCAACTTGCCGGCGATGTTCTCTGCCTTGCAAGCCACAGACGACGAATTGGCGCCGCCGACGGACAAGGCAGACTGCGTCTCTGTCGCAGCGGTGTGGGTCGGGCTGAACAACATCTCCGGCGGTGGATACGGACCGGAGGTGAGGATTGGGAGCAAGGGTGGAGGACGGCAAGGGTCCGGGCGCGGGAGTGGTTGTAGTGCGGCGGGAGGAGGAGAAAGGGTTTGGTGGATTTTGTGCAATTTGGGGTGGGGTCGGGCTGATGGGTCGGACGTGGCGGGCGTTCCCGGGCGCGCCCATATCCGCCTCATATTTGAGCTGGAAATGGGGCGTGCCGGTCAGCTCGGGTGTTTAAGACCCATTTGAGAGGCCCGTCTGGGTCAAAAAATCATGACCGGACAGTGACCGGACGGCCTGCCCGGACGTATAAGGCGGGTTTGAGAGGTCCGGCTGTAGATTCTTTTAGACCACTGATCTTATATTTGTTTACAAAGCGAGGATATACATTTCTTTTTTTTTGCGAGTGCGAGGATATACATTTCTGACAATATGAATTAGCATATACTTGACCTGAGTTAATTAAATCATTATATCCTTTCCGACGCAGCAACGTCCATGAGCAAGAGGCAAATGTACAGTTCCATAAGCTAATTATAAGACAGTAGTGAAATTCCGTATGAGGACCACACGTACCATACCACTATTGTTTGCACTGCGCATGCTTAAGTAGTTGAACCACCGCACAAATCCATATACGCACAGCTTCTTCCGTGTCTAAATCAGAAGAGCAGCACACTCCCGGTAGGTAGCAGCACATCACTCTCATCGGTACATTCCATGCATGCATGGATGGCCACTCACGGGACCATTTCTCATGCGTATATTTGTGGTTCTTTCTTATCTATCCCCATGCCAGCCCAGCCGGCTAGCTGGAATGATGTTATCTCAAGAAGAAAAGGGAATATTGCTCTAATCGGAGCCAAACTTTCTCGTTCAACAATAGCTTTCCTGGCAAAGAATGAAACTAATTTTGTTGAGAGAGAAGAAACGCCAAAAGGAAGCAGCCATGGAACCGAGGAGACTAGCTAACCACAACTGAAACCAGCAGGCAGTGGTACATTTGCTCTCCGGCACATGGCCTTCCTTAATTTCTGTGCTCAATAATTCAGCAGCCAGACCAGAAGTATTATTCTGCAGAATGGGAGAGCTAATAATTGTTCAGAATGCTGAATTCGGGCAGGCCAAGCAAATGGAGGCTGAAAGGAGCAGAGAGATATGGGGGGGAATCTCTGACAATAGGAAGGGAAGCACTTGTCTCTGACCTTGGCGCACCAACTTGGAGAGAAAGATGCCGGCCGCGAGATCGAATGTCAAATAGCCAGGCAGACCGACCTCTGTCCCTCCACCATCCTACCAAAGGCATGGGGGATGCAGGGTTCATCATGTGCTGTTCTGAACCCATTGAGGATGTTGTGGCTTTTGGTCACAAAGTGGAGCTGGAACCCGAGCAGACTTTGCTTCAAAACTGCAATGATCTTTGTATGTGGTTTCTGGACAAGAGTCAATCAGCATGCCTGAGAAGAACACAACTGATGACATGCTCCATACTCGTCAAGCTTGTCTCGGGAATTAATTAATTAATTAATTAGGACATGGAAAAACATTTAGGTTAGGATTAAAATTTAACATGCTGGCAATTTTTTTCCCTTGAGTTAATAGTGTTTAGCACATGTAGTTGTGGCACTACGACAGACAGGCAGCGACCATGACGTCAGGATCACCTGTGCTGGCCTAGCTGGATAATCATGTTGGAAATATGCCCTAGAGGCAATAATAAAAGTGTTATTATTATATTTCTTTGTTCATGATAATAGTCGTTTATTCATGCTATAACTATATTATCCGGAAATCGTAATACACGTGTGAATACATAGACCACAATATGTCCCTAGTAAGCCTCTAGTTGACTAGCTCGTTATAATCAACAGATAGTCATGGTTTCCTGGCTATGGACATTGGATGTCGTTGATAACGGGATCACATCATTAGGAGAATGATGTGATGGACAAGACCCAATCCTAAGCCTAGCACAAAGATCGTGTAGTTCGTATGCTAAAGCTTTTCTAATGTCAAGTATCTTTTCCTTAGACCATGAGATTGTGCAACTCCCGGATACCGTAGGAATGCTTTGGGTGTATCAAACGTCACAACGTAACTGGGTGGCTATAAAGGTGCATTACAGGTATCTCCGAAAGTGTCTGTTGGGTTGGCACGAATCGAGACTGGGATTTGTCACTCCGTGTAAACGGAGAGGTATCTCTGGGCCCACTCGGTAGGACATCATCATAATGTGCACAATGTGACCAAGGGGTTGATCACGGGATGATGTGTTACGGAACGAGTAAAGAGACTTGCCGGTAACGAGATTGAACAAGGTATCGGTATACCGACGATCGAATCTCGGGCAAGTACAATACCGCTAGACAAAGGGAATTGTATACGGGATCGATTGAGTCCTTGACATCGTGGTTCATCCGATGAGATCATCGTGGAACATGTGGGAGCCAACATGGGTATCCAGATCCCGCTGTTGGTTATTGACCGGAGAACGTCTCGGTCATGTCTGCATGTCTCCCGAACCCGTAGGGTCTACACACTTAAGGTTCGATGACGCTAGGGTTATAAAGGAAGTTTGTATGTGGTTACCGAATGTTGTTCGGAGTCCCGGATGAGATCCCGGACGTCACGAGGAGTTCCGGAATGGTCCGGAGGTAAAGATTTATATATGGGAAGTCCTGTTTTGGTCACCGGAAGAGTTTCGGGGTTTATCGGTAACGTACCGGGACCACCGGGAGGGTCCCGGGGGTCCACCAAGTGGGGCCACCAACCCCGGAGGCTTGCATGGGCCAAGAGTGGTGAGGGACCAGCCCCTTAGTGGGCTGGTGCGCCTCCCACAAGGGCCCATGGCGCCTAAGAGGTGGAAAGGGGGCAAACCCTAAGGGGATATGGGCCTTAGGGCCCATATTGGTGCGCCTCCCTCTCCTCTCCCCTCTTGGCCGCCACCCCCTTTGCCATCTAGGGCTGCCGCCCCCCTAGGGGTGGGAACCCTAGAGGGGGGCGCACCCTCCTCCCTCTCCCCTATAAATAGTGAGGCATAGGGCTGCCCATAACACGCGATTCGATCTCTCGTTGGTGCAGCCCTGCGTCTCTTCTTCCTCCTCTTCTAGCCACGCTCCTCCACCACCACCACGCCGTTGTGCTGCTGCTGGATGGAGTCTTCCTCAACCTCTCCCTCTCTTCTTGCTGGATCAAGGCGTGGGAGACGTCACCGGGCTGTATGTGTGTTGAACGCGGAGGTGCCGTCCGTTCGGCACTAGGATCTCGGTGATTTGGATCACGACGAGTACGACTCCTTCAACCCCGTTCTCATGAACGCTTCCGCTTAGCGATCTACAAGGGTATGTAGATGCACTCTCCTTCCCTCGTTGCTGGTTTCTCCATAGATAGATCTTGGTGACACGTAGGAAAATTTTGAATTTCTGCTACGTTCCCCAACAGTGGCATCATGAGCTAGGTCTATTGCGTAGATTCTTTGCACGAGTAGAACACAAAGTAGTTGTGGGCGTTGATTTTGTTCAATATGCTTACCGTTACTAGTCCAATCTTGTTTCGACGGTATTGTGGGATGAAGCGGCCCGGACCGACCTTACACGTACTCTTACGTGAGACAGGTTCCACCGATTGACATGCACTTGGTGCATAAGGTGGCTAGCGGGTGCCAGTCTCTCCCACTTTAGTCGGAACGGATTCGATGAAAAGGGTCCTTATGAAGGGTAAATAGCAATTGGCATATCACGTTGTGGTCTTGCGTAGGTAAGAAACGTTCTTGCTAGAAACCCATAGCAGCCACGTAAAACATGCAAACAACAATTAGAGGACGTCTAACTTGTTTTTGCAGGGTATGCTATGTGATGTGATATGGCCAAGAAGAATGTGATGAATGATATGTGATGTATGAGATTGATCATGTTCTTGTAATAGGAATCACGACTTGCATGTCGATGAGTATGACAACCGGCAGGAGCCATAGGAGTTGTCTTTATTTATTGTATGACCTGCGTGTCATTGAACAACGCCATGTAACTTACTTTACTTTATTGCTAAACGCGTTAGCCATAGAAGTAGAAGTAGTCGTTGGCGTGACAACTTCATGAAGACACGATGATGGAGATCATGATGATGGAGATCATGGTGTCAAGCCGGTGACAAGATGATCATGGAGCCCCGAAGATGGAGATCAATGGAGCTATATGATATTGGCCATATCATGTCACAACTATATAATTGCATGTGATGTTTATTATGATTATGCATCTTGTTTACTTAGGACGACGGTAGTAAATAAGATGATCCCTTACAAAATTTCAAGAAGTGTTCTCCCCTAACTGTGCACCGTTGCTACAGTTCGTCGCTTCTAAGCACCACGTGATGATCGGGTGTGATGGATTCTTACGTTCACATACAACGGGTGTAAGACAGTTTTACACAGCGAAAACACTTAGGGTTAACTTGACGAGCCTAGCATGTACAGACATGGCCTCGGAACACGGAGACCGAAAGGTCGAGCATGAGTCGTATAGTAGATACGATCAACATGAAGATGTTCACCGATGATGACTAGTCCGTCTCACGTGATGATCGGACACGGCCTAGTTGACTCGGATCATGTAATCACTTAGATGACCAGAGGGATGTCTATCTGAGTGGGAGTTCATAAGATGAACTTAATTATCCTGAACATAGTCAAAAAGGACCTTTTGCAAATTATGTCGTGAGCTCGCGCTTTAGTTCCACTGTTTAGATATGTTCCTAGAGAAAAATATAGTTGAAAGTTGATAGTAGCAATTATGCGGACAGTAGAAAGGTTATGTCCTTAATGCACCGCTCAGTGTGCTGAACCCCAAACGTCGTTTGTCGATGTTGCGAACATCGGACATACACGTTTTGATAACTACATGATAGTTCAGTTAAATGGTTTAAGTAGAGGCACCAAAGACGTTTTCGAAACATCGCGGAACATATGAGATGTTTCAAGGGATGAAATTGGGATTTCAGGCTCGTGCCCACGTGAAGAGGTATGAGACCTCCGACGATTTTCTTAGCCTACAAACTAAGGGAGAAAAGCTCAATCGTTGAGCTTGTGCTCAGATTGTCTGAGTGCGACAATCACTTGAATCGAGTGGGAGTTGATCTTCCAGATGAGATAGTGATGTTTCTCCAAAGTCATTGCCACCAAGCTGCTAGAGCTTCGTGATGAACTATAACATACCAGGGATAGATATGATAATCCTTGAGGTATTCACGATGTTTGACACCGCGAAAGTAGAAATCAAGAAGGAGCATCAATTGTTGATGGTTGGTGAAACCACTAGTTTCAAGAAGGGCAAGGGCAAGAAGGGATACTTCATGAAACGGCAAATCAGCTGCTGCTCTAGTGAAGAAACCCAAGGTTGAACCCAAACCCGAGACTAAGTGCTTCTGTAATAAGGGAATAGTCACTAGAGCAGAATTACCCTAGATACTTGGTAGATGAGAAGGCTGGCAAGGTCGATAGAAGTATATTGGATATACATTACGTTAATGTGTACTTTACTAGTACTCCTAGTAGCACCAGGGTATAAGATACCGGTTCGGTTGCTAAGTATTAGTAACTCGAAATAAAAGCTACGGAATAAACGGAGACTAGCTAAAGGTGAGCTGACGATATGTGTTGGAAGTGTTTCCAAGTTGATGTGATCAAGCATCGCACGCTCCCTCTACCAACGAGATTGGTGTTAAACCTAAATAATTGTTATTTGGTGTTTGCGTTGAGCATAGACATGATTGGATTATGTCTATCACAATACGGTTATTCATTTAAGGAGAATAATGGTTACTCTATTTATTTGAATAATACCTTCAATGGTCTTGCACCTAAAGGAATGGTTTATTGAATCTCGATCGTAGTGATACACATTTTCATGCCAAAAGATATAGGATAGTAATGATAGTACCACCTACTTGTGGCACTGCCATGTAAGTCATATTGGTATAAAACGCATGAAGAAGCTCCATGTTGATGGATCTTTGGACTCACTCGTTTTTGAAAGGTTTGAGACATGCAAACCATGCCTGTTGGTGTATACGCATGAAGAAACTCCATGCAGATGGATCATTTGGACTCACTTGATTCTGAATCACTTGAGATATGCAAATCATACCACATAGGCAAGATGACTGAAAAGCCTCGGTTTCAGTAAAATGGAACAAGATAGCAACTTGTTGGAAGCAACACATTTTGATGTGTGCAGTCCAATGAGTGTTGAGGCATGCAGTGAATATCGTTATGTTCTTACTTCACAGATGATTCGAGTAGATGTTGAGTATATTTACTTGATGAAACACAAGTCTGAATGGTTCAAGTAATTTCAAAGTGAAGTTTAAGAGGATAGAATGTCTATGATATGATCATAGAGATGAATATCTGAGTTATGAGTTTTGGCACACAATTAAGACATTGTGGAAATTGTTTCATAATTAATACCGCCTGGAACACCATAGTGTGATGGTGTGTCCGAACATCATAGTTGCACCCTATTGGATATGGTGGGTACCATGATGTGTCTTATCAAATTACCACTGTCATTCATGGGTTAGGCATTAGAGACAACCACATTCACTTTAAATAGGGCACCACGTAATTCCGTTGAGACGACACCGTTTGAATTATGGTTTGGAGAAACCTAAGTTGTCGTTTCTTAAAAAGTTTGGGGCTGCGACGCTTATGTGAAAAAGTTTCAGGTTGATAAGCTCGAACCCAAAGCGGATAAAATGCATCTTCATAGGACACCCAAAACAGTTGGGTATACCTCCTAATTCAGATCCGAAAGCAATATGGATTGTTTCTTGAATTGAGTCCTTTCTCGAGGAAAGGTTTCTCTCGAAAGAGTTGAGTGGGAGGATGGTGGAGACTTGATATGGTTATTGAACCATCACTTCAACCAGTGTGTATCAGGGCACAGGAAGTTGTTCATGTGGCACCTACACCAATTGAAGTAGAAGCTTATGATAGTGATCATGAAGTTTCGGATCAAGTCACTGCCGTACCTCGTAGGGTGACAAGGATACGTACTACTTCAGAGTGGTACAGTAATCCTGTCTTGAAGGTCATGTTGCTAGACAACAATGAACCTACGAGCTATGAAGAAGCGATGGTGGGCCCAAATTCCGACAAATGGTTAAGAAACCATGAAATCCGAGATAGGATCCATGTATCAGAACAAAGCATGGACTTTGGTGGACTTGCCCGATGATCGGCAAGCCATTGAGATAAATGGATCTTTAAGAAGAAGACGGACGTGGATGGTAATGTCACCATCTATGAAGCTCGACTTGTGGCGAAGAGTTTTTTCACAAGTTCAAGGAGTTGACTACGATGAGATTTTCTCATCCGTAGCGATGCTTAAGTCCGTCGGAATCATGTTAGCATTAGCTGCATTTATGAAATCTGGCAGATGGATGTCAAAACGAGTTTCCTTACCAGTTTCGTAAGGAAAGGTTGTATGTGATACAATCAGAAAGGTTTTGTCGATCCTAAGGATGCTAAAAGGTATGCTAGCTCCAGCAATCCTTCTAAGGACTGGAGTAAGCATCTCGGAGTTGGAATGTGCGCTTTGATGAGATGATCAAAGATTTTGGTGTATACAAAGTTTATGAGAAACTTGTATTTCCAAAGAAGTGAGTGGGAGCACTATAGAATTTCTGATGAGTATGTGTTGTTAACATGTTGTTGATCGGAAATGACGTAGATTTCTGGAAAGCATATAGGGTTATTTGAAAAGTGTTTTTCAATGGAAAACCTGGATTAAGCTACTTGAACATTGAGCATCAAGATCTATAAGGATAGATCAAAACGCTTAATGGTACTTTCAAATGAGCACATACCTTGACATGATCTTGAAGGTGTTCAAGATGGATCAGTCAAAGAAGAAGTTCTTGCCTGAGTTGTAAGGTACGAAGTTAAGACTTAAAGCTCGACCATGGCAGAATAGAGAGAAAGGACGAAGGTCGTCTCCTATGCTTAAGACATAGGCTCTACAGTATGCTATGCTGTGTACCGCACCTGAAGTGTGCCTTGCCATGAGTTAGTCAAGGGGTACAAGAGTGATCCAAGAATGGATCACAGACAGCGGTCAAAGTTATCCTTAGTAACTAGTGGACTAAGGAATTTTCTCGATTATGGAGGTGGTAAAAGAGTTCGTCGTAAAGGTTACGTCGATGCAAGCTTAACACCTATCCGGATAGCTCTAAGTAGAGATACCGGATACGTATAATGGGGCAACAATTTAGAATAGCTCCAAGTGGAACAGTTATTTGGAATGGCTCCAAATAGAACGTGGTAGCTACATCTAGGAGATGACATAGAGATTTGTAAAGCACACACGGATCTGAAAGGTTGAGACCCGTTGACTAAAACCTCTCTCACAAGCAACATGATCAAACCCAAAACTCTTTGGATGTTGGTCACATGATGATGTGACCTGTCAGTGTTAATCACATGGTGATGTGAACTAGATTATTGACTCTAGTGCAAGTGGGAGACTGTTGGAAATATGCCCTAGAGGCAATAATAAAAGGGTTATTGTTATATTTCTTTGTTCATGATAATAGTCTTTTATTCATGCTATAACTGTATTATCCGGAAATCGTAATACACGTGTGAATACATAGACCACAATATGTCCCTAGTAAGCCTCTAGTTGACTAGCTCGTTATAATCAACAGATAGTCATGGTTTCCTGGCTATGGACATTGGATGTCGTTGATAACGGGATCACATCATTAGGAGAATGATGTGATGGACAAGACCCAATCCTAAGCCTAGCACAAAGATCGTGTAGTTCGTATGCTAAAGCTTTTCTAATGTCAAGTATCTTTTCCTTAGACCATGAGATTGTGCAACTCCCAGATACCGTAGGAATGCTTTGGGTGTATCAAACGTCACAACGTAACTGGGTGGCTATAAAGGTGCATTACAGGTATCTCCGAAAGTGTCTGTTGGGTTGGCACGAATCGAGACTGGGATTTGTCACTCCGTGTAAACGGAGAGGTATCTCTGGGCCCACTCGGTAGGACATCATCATAATGTGCACAATGTGACCAAGGGGTTGATCACGGGATGATGTGTTACGGAACGAGTAAAGAGACTTGCCGGTAACGAGATTGAACAAGGTATCGGTATACCGACGATCGAATCTCGGGCAAGTACAATACCGCTAGACAAAGGGAATTGTATACGGGATCGATTGAGTCCTTGACATCGTGGTTCATCCGATGAGATCATCGTGGAACATGTGGGAGCCAACATGGGTATCCAGATCCCGCTGTTGGTTATTGACCGGAGAACGTCTCGGTCATGTCTGCATGTCTCCCGAACCCGTAGGGTCTACACACTTAAGGTTCGATGACGCTAGGGTTATAAAGGAAGTTTGTATGTGGTTACCGAATGTTGTTCGGAGTCCCGGATGAGATCCCGGACGTCACGAGGAGTTCCGGAATGGTCCGGAGGTAAAGATTTATATATGGGAAGTCCTGTTTTGGTCACCGGAAGAGTTTCGGGGTTTATCGGTAACGTACCGGGACCACCGGGAGGGTCCCGGGGGTCCACCAAGTGGGGCCACCAACCCCGGAGGCTTGCATGGGCCAAGAGTGGTGAGGGACCAGCCCCTTAGTGGGCTGGTGCGCCTCCCACAAGGGCCCATGGCGCCTAAGAGGTGGAAAGGGGGCAAACCCTAAGGGGATATGGGCCTTAGGGCCCATATTGGTGCGCCTCCCTCTCCTCTCCCCTCTTGGCCGCCACCCCCTTTGCCATCTAGGGCTGCCGCCCCCCCTAGGGGTGGGAACCCTAGAGGGGGGCGCACCCTCCTCCCTCTCCCCTATAAATAGTGAGGCATAGGGCTGCCCATAACACGCGATTCGATCTCTCGTTGGTGCAGCCCTGCGTCTCTTCTTCCTCCTCTTCTAGCCACGCTCCTCCACCACCACCACGCCGTTGTGCTGCTGCTGGATGGAGTCTTCCTAAACCTCTCCCTCTCTCCTTGCTGGATCAAGGCCTGGGAGACGTCACCGGGCTGTACGTGTGTTGAACGCGAAGGTGCCGTCCGTTCGGCACTAGGATCTCCGGTGATTTGGATCACGACGAGTATGACTCCTTCAACCCCGTTCTCATGAACGCTTCCGCTTAACGATCTACAAGGGTATGTAGATGCACTCTCCTTCCCCTCGTTGCTGGTTTCTCCATAGATAGATCTTGGTGACACGTAGGAAAATTTTGAATTTCTGCTACGTTCCCCAACAAATCAGTGACCACAAACTGATTTCCTTTGTCGCTCTTCTACTTTGCTAAGATGACGACGACGATGATGATACAGTGAGCCTTTAGCATAGTAGCAACAGATAGATCTTTGGCTTTGATCAGCTTTTGCTAGCTGCTTGCTCAAGGAGAAGATAAAAGTTTTCATAGAAGAATGATGCGTGGCCAGAAGCACTAGTGTTTGTATATTATGGGACGGAGGGAGTAGTAGTTGTAATCATCTATGCAATTCAATCAGCTAGTGGTTTCCTTTCAAAGTTGTAGTACTAGGTGTGTGGCCACATTTCGATGGTAATTGTTCGGAGTTCAGACATGCAATTCAATGCTAGACAGAAACCTCAGATATTTGAAGATAAGGTTTTCTCTCACCATAAAAAGATTCAGTAAACTGGTCACTCACCTTAATCACAGATATATTCCCTCTGTCCCTAGTCGTAGTGTTTTTCGTAAAACAAGGCAAAAGGCTTGGCATTTTCATTGATTAAGAAGCGAGGGCTTTAACAAGAGACTCAACAGAGGGTCAAAAAGGTCATACACTCATGCGGCATTACATAACTCAATTGTGTTGCGGACGCAAACATCCATAAATTTACTTCCTCCTTAATAGTGTGCACTATAATCGCAGAGGGGGTCGAAGAGTTGCAGAACACCCTACCATTGCGCTCCTTCCAGAGCTCTCAGAAGACCAGCAACAACAAGGAGGACATTGTGTTTCCATGAGATGGACCTGGATTGGGTGATCCCAAGCCACCAATCTTTGACAGTAGTTGTTGCAACCTCCAATCTCTAGGATTGACATTCTCACAACCCCAAACGCACTTTTTCCTGACGGCCAAATACCGTCAGGAAAGCATCAAAATCGTCAGGAATGAGAGCTTACCATCAGGAATTTCCCGTCAGCAACAGCTTTTCAGGAATAATATGCGCTCCTGAAGGTAGCCGTCAGGAATGTTATTCCTGACCGGGCCTCCACAATCGACCAACTGTGATGCCTGACGGTGGCACCGTCAGGAAATGCCTTCAGGAATCTGGCCGTCAGGAATGGTCTCTGCTTTCCTGAATGTTATTAGGTCGCCTTCAGGAATAAGCACCTCCTAATCGTGAAGGCTGGCTACGTCAGGAAAGTAAAACATGGTAGCACAGTGACCCCGTCAGGAATGATTATTCACCCCAAAGAATCAAAATAATATTGAATTACTGAAATTCACAACCAATTATGGTACAACAATTAATATTCTGGCACAAACAAAGGTCACATAGCCCAGTTTAAGATGGCATCCCATTCATAGCTCACAATATATACCCATTACACAAACCTCCATGTTCACCAGATTCGCGTAATTACCAAAAGCTCAACTTAACACTAGTTATTAGCCAGACCAAAAGACATACTAGAGTCCCAAATTTTCATCAGTAGTAGCGATTGACAAATAAAAGGGTCCGTGCATATAGTTACCAATACAAGCACTAATTATAACTATGGCATTCCTAAATGATTTTCAGGTGTTGGACCAGAACCATGATCATCCATTTGAGTAGCAGCATCAACATGCCTTTCATCATGTGAAGAATCTGTCATTGGAGTACCACCATCCTCTTGGGCCTGGGGTGTTTCATTCATCTGCAAAGTGTTAATGCAACAGAATTCAGCATAGTGAAGTAAAACAGCGAACACACACTAAAGCAGTGCACATTTTACAAGTATTAGAACAGGCTATTAATAAAGCAGGAGCAACTGATTGCCATAGATTGATTTTCCTAATCTTCACTACATGCAATTGTATTAGGTGATATATTCTGTTTATCCCATCTGTTTTGTGAAATAGGAAAAAGAAAAGAGTATTCTCACTTTATTGTCTATCCCATATGCAGGGCTTTGGCACGCATATGACAGATAATACACTAATTTAACCTGACTAGCCAGCACAAATGGATCAAAGTTTGCCATTCTTGAGCTATGCATGACCTCTACCAACCCTATATTGTCTGTACGCTTAGTACCCTCAGAAGTTGGATCAAACCAGCGACATTTGAATATAGCCAACTCAAGTTCAATAGTGCCCTCCCATGAGATCTGTAGAATGTCCTCGATAATACTAAAATACTCAACGGGATTATCATCCTCATCAAAGCTCGTGACACAAACTCCTATATTACATGAACCCAAATCTGCTCTAGTCTTCTCATAGATCTCTGAGCGAAACCTATATCCATTCACATCATAAATTCCATAGGTTTTCACTCTTGTCGGAAACCCATATGACATTTGACGCAATGCATTATGAACACCTGAAGTTGTTTGACACTGCACCAAAATGTTTACTTATATTAGTTTTTGCTTCTATGTAGTTGAACAGATAGTGAGTGGAACAAGTATGGGGCACATTACATGAGATTTGAACCAGCTGAAAAAGTTAGGGCACTTGTTGCCAAGTATTGTCAACAACCGTGCTATGGCAGACATAGTTGAGTGGCTTGTATTTTCATGCACCAACTCTTTTACATTATCAATCATTCTATAGAAAGCTTGGGCTGAAGCTATTGGTTGTTGTTCAATTGGGGGGGGGGGGGGGGGGGGGGGGCACGCGCAGCTAGATCATTCAACATAATGTCCATCCGATCAGCCTCTGCAACATCTACATAGTCTGTAATTTCAACATGCCCTTCACCATGTGCAGTCCAAACAGTATAATTCCGCTTGAAACCAAAATGACACAGATCTAACTCTACATCATCCCTATTCTTGCTCTCATAGTTTCGACATTTAGCACATGGACACTTAATCTTTCCATTCTGGACTACACTTGGCATAGAGAAGGCAAAATCTATGAATTCTTTTGTCTTATTATACCAATCATCAGTTGATTTACTGTGAGTCCAACCACTATACATCCACTCCATGGTTTTTGAGTCGCGACTCATGCGAGTCGCTCTGGGGCAGCGACTCGGAAGAAGTCGAGCCTGCGTTGTGACTAGTCGCGAGTCGACACTAAGCTGAGTCGACCATATTTTTGCGACTCATAGACTAGTCGTCGACTAGTCGAGCGACTCGAAATCCATGATCCACTCACGCTCCGTCATTGAATAATGCTGTTATATTGCACAATTTGGAATGTATAACAGTTAATGATCTAACATGGCAATGAAAAAATTACATAAACGAGCATATGGATGTGGAAGAGTGGACATTGGACCTGTCAATGGAGAGGGCTGATGTGCAACACTATCACTCCTAGAACTTGGTCTTCGTAGAACTACGCTGTCCTGATTTGGCCTTCTGTACATAGACATATGGGAACTAAAATATCAATTCCTTTGCACTGGGACCATAAAACAAATTATTTGAAACTGAATCATATACTAATCACAGTCTCTAGTGATGCTGCAGCCAATCTTTTCAAAAGACGAACAAAAAATAGCATCTTTTACCTCAAGAAAAGTGTCAAATACTAAACAATGACCCCTGCATGCTGTTACTAGTGAACTCTGCTATTACTAAACATGAAAGGTCTACGAGCTGTTACCTTTTTTGGTCGATTTGGAGGCGCTGGGCTGGAAAGGAAACAAAGGGCGAGGAAGTGAGTCAGATCTGGAGGACGAGGAGGCGCCGGTCGATGCGGAGGCGCTGGAGAGGCTCGACGACGAGGGGGGTTGTTGGACGTCGAAGGGGCGGCGCTGGAAGCGCCGGTCGATGCGGAGGCGCTGGAGAGGCTCGACCACGAGGGAGACTGTTGGACGTCGAAGGGGCGGCGCTGGAAGCGCCGGTCGATGGGGATCGAAGCGGCGCTGTACTGCGAATCTACGAGGGGAGCCGGTCGTCGGGGATGAAGGCGCCGCTGGAATGGTTGGAGGGCGCGCAAGGGGAGGCTGGCCGGCAAGGGAGGCGAGTGGCTGGACGTTGACGGGGCAGCGTTGGCCGGTGAGGGAGGCGAGTGGTCGGACGGCGACGAGGCGGCCGTGGACGGGCAGGTAGACGGCGCTGGAGGAGTGGGGGAGCAGCGGTGTGGGGTCATCCGCCGGCGGTGGAGTGCGGCGTCGCCGGATGGGAGGCGGCGGCCATAGGGGATTGGGAGCAGGGCGGCGTCATGCAAGGGGGTGGTTGGAGGATTCGGGGGCCAGCAGAGTCGTTTTAGGTCCCGCTTGGATGGCCGTTTTAGCTTTCCGCGTGTATTAAAGATACAGTTGTATCTTACCGGCCACCAAAGAAATCCGGCCGGAAAAAATACAGAGCCCCGGAGACACTAATTACTTACAAGTGTATTACGGGTGTAAATGAAAAAACGATCGTTTTGGGTTGCGCCTAAACGACCAACCAAGCGCGTTTTCCCAGCTGGAGGGGAAAACAATTCGGATCCGTATTTTACGCTGGTTTGGGGCTCAAAAACGGCCATCCAAGCGGGGCCTTAGGGATTTTGACCGGTCGTTCCTGACGTTGGGCCCGTCCACGTCAGCCATGAGGTGCACAACCGGCGCGAAATCCTGTACCGAGCGGAAAAATCACGCGCGTTGTTCGCTCCTAGCCAAAAATCGCGCGCCTTTCTTTCCACTGCACGTTCCTGAAGGTGGTGCACAGTCACGTGCGTGCGCAAGCAGTTATTCCCCATGTGGATTGCCTCCCTTCACGAGTGTACGTCCACATTCCTGAAGGTTTCTTGTATTCGTGAAGGTAATCACCGGCCCCTTCAGGATTGACTTGATTCATTTGCGTCGGGGCAACATCCACGTCAGGAACGTGGTATGTTCCTGAAGGAGACCCTGCAATCATCAGGAATTACACAAACCGTCAGAAAAAAGTGCGTTTGGGGTAGTGTCTGGAGCCGAAACCGTTGAAAAATGTCTCACCACACCCGCATCGACAAGGGGCAGTGGCAAAGAAGATGTGTGGGCGACTCCCCGGTTTGGTTACATAGTGGACAGAGACCGCATAACCATCCTTGGCCCTCAAGTCTATCCGATGACCAAATTTTGTTTTCCATCACCAACTAGGCAAACACTTGCACTTTGAAGGCGCCCAAGATTTCCAAAGAGTCGCGTGCATGGCCAAGCGAGTGTGACCTTCAAATTGCACATTGTAAGTCAAAGAAGCTGAGTAGATACCGTCTGAAGTGAATTTCCAAGTTATCTTACCAGGGACATCATCGGTGAGCTGTATGGAACTAAGCTTCTCTCAAAGGGAAGCAAACTGTTGAATGTGTTCCACAGGGAGACCTTTGTGGCAGCTGATCTGAGTCACCCAAAAGTTGTTCTGCATGGCCTTTTTGAACCGAAGAACTTTTCATTTTAGAGCACTCGAAAATCTTGGGGGCAATGCTCTTTTCAGAATCCATTGAGGATGTTGTGGCTTTTGATTGCAAGGTGGAACAGGGTCCACAACAGACTTTGCTTGAAAATTGCAATATTATTTGTGTGTGGTTTCTGAACAAGGATCAATCAGCATGCCTGAAGAGAACAGAACTGATGACATACTCCATACTTGTCAAGCTTGACTCAGGAACTAATTAATTAATTAGGACATAATAAAAACATTTAGGTTAGGATTAAAATTTAACATCATGACCATTTTTCCCCTCAAGACTTGAGTTAATGGTGTTTATCACATATAGCTGTGGCACTACGTACAACAGACATGCAGATATATTTCACATCTACTACATCGGTACATCCGTCCTGGTTTACTTTTTTTTAGAAAAGCAGGATGACCCCAGCCTCTGATCCGTCCTGGTTTACTAGGCTTAGGGCATCTCCAGCCGCGCCTCCAACAAGCCCTCCCCAGGCGATTTTGCCGTGCCGGCGCCAAAAAAAGGCCCCAGTCGCGCCCCCAGAAGCCCGTTTTTCGCCGGCTCGGGCCAAAACTGGTGCCGGCGGATCCAGGCCGAACCCGGCGCCCTGGGGGGCGCTTGGGGAGCCGGCACAAGCGAAAAAGGCGCGTGGGCCCGCCCTGGAGGCGATCCGAGGGCCTTTTCCCGCTGTTTCTTGACGCTTTTTCCTCACATCTCTCCTGCTCGCTCGCCTTCCTCCCGCCATTCTCTCCCTTTCTCCCGCCAAACCCCCTCCCGCTCGCCGCGAAGAAGCACGCCATGCCACCGAAGAAGTACGCCATGCCGCGCGCGGCGGCGACCGCGACTGGTGCCGTGGCCCAGCCGAAGCAGAGGAAGCCGAGGGCGCCGCCATCGAAGCCACCGGGCCTGTCGAACGCCGAGTGGAGGGTGGAAGTTCAGCGGCGCGAAGCAGTCACCACCGACAGGCGGAACAGGGCCATAGCCAAGAAGGCCCGCGACAACGCGGCGCGCGCGGCGGCGTCTTCCTCGGTCGACCAGGCGGGGATGAATCCACCCGTCGTCAGTCACGCCCAGTACGCGCCCTGGGGACAGCAAGGCGCCGGATCTCCATGGGGTTCATCGTCGCCCGGCTATGCCGACGGCGACGCGCACGGTGGGTTCAACCCAAACGTGACCTTCCCTCATGGTCACCCCGCTACGCGCACGCCCTCGCCCGCCTTCGTCGGCGTGCAGTACCCTCCATACAACTACTCGCCGCCCGCCGCCTACGCGTCCACACCGACGCCCCATCTCTACCGCGGACCGCTACCCTTCTCGCACCTCGGCGACGCCGACGACACGGGAGCCGACATGGACGACATCATCGCGACAGGATCGACCGCGGCCGCCGCGTCTCCCGGGTTCGCCGCCCAGGACGAGGTAGTGGACCTCAGCGGCGACATGGAGGCCGAGCTCGGCTACGTCTATGGCGACGACGCGCAGGGACCTGGGGAGGAGGAGGAGGACGAGGAGGAGGAGGAGGAGCCGGCTCCTGTTCCGACGAAGGGGCGCCAGAAGAAGAAGCGGGCGGTGAGGTCAGGCGAACCGCGCATCAAGTGGACGTCCAAGGAGGAGGAATGCCTCGCCGAAGCATGGAAAGTCGTCTGCCTCGACCCGACCACCGGCGCGAACCAGAGCTTGGAGACGTACTAGGACCGCATCAAGGCCGAGTTCGCGGCGCGACCCCTACTTCAAAGGCGTTTACATGCAGCGCGGCGCCAAGGCGATGGCGAACCATTGGGGGCGTGTCCAGTTGGCGTGCAACAAATGGCATGGAATCGTCGAGGAGGTCGCGGCTCGCCCGGAGAGCGGCGCCAGCGTTGAGGATCAGGTACGCACGCTGTTCGCCCGCATATCTTCGTCCCCTACGCCCGCCGCCCGCCAACTGTTTGTCCCTCCGCGCAGCTGCTGCGGTATGTTTGCCATGTATCGAGGCGACAACCAAGACGCCGACTTCAAGCACCTCCACGTCTACAAGCGCATTGACAAGTGCGAGAAGTGGGCGGAAGTCCGACGTGCCCTCGACAAGGCCAAGGAGACATACAAGCCGGACGCGACGACTTCGGGCGCGTCAGAGGGGCGGCCGGACGGCCACAAATTGCAAGGCTCCTATCTGGAGAATACCCAAAACATTTTCAAATATACCAAATTGCAAGGGTCCTATCTGGAGAAGTCCTTTCATCTCCTCTCTTTATATCAAATAGGAAGGAAAATCAAGATGAACTCCGACTAAAATATGTATCCACCATATTTGAGAAACACATTTCATTCTCACTCTTTGTTTGAGTATGGTTGATTTTTTTAAATGGAAACCACTTTTGAGTTTAAAACAAATATTTCCTAACAAAGAATTATGTTCATTCGATAATTAGTTATCCAGGTCTCATAACATGGTTTGGATAAATTTGAATATGAAATCCAAAAGTTTTAGATCCTTCTAAAAATCAAAGCAACCCACGTAATAATATTTACTTATTCAACATTCCAAAAGTTTTTTTTATGTTACAGTGGTCTTGAGGGTATGATAGAAAATTTCAATTCTTCTAAAAAAGAACTTAATACTATATTTTGTGTAAAACTTGAGAAATTGGATGCTGACACTACGAACTAACAAAACGAGAGAGAGTGAATTAACAAAACTACTTACTGGGGGCCAAGTATCAGGTGAAAATGGCTTTTCAGTGAAAATATGGAAATTTCTATCATGGACTGTTGGATTGATGGTGGACGTTCTGGAGCGCATGAGCTTGGTCGGGTAAACAGTAAAATAAAAAAATAGTATTTTTTTTAGGGAAAAGAGTAAAACAATTACAGTTTACTCTTGGCATGACAAGGCATCAGCCATCATCATGTCCATCAGATCATCAGGGACTTGCGCCACCATCTGCATATTCTCGCCATTCCTTGCACGCGCTGCTAGCCCGTGAGCTAGTTTGTTCCTGATTCGCTTAGAATGGGCAATCTGAACAACCTGAAACTTCAGGAACTCCATCTTAATATCACATAACGCAGGGAACCAGGCTGACCTGCAAATAGAGCCAGGTTGCAGCTCACATGCGAGGACGGAGCAGTCAGTTTCAGCAATCAGAGGCCCCCTGTAGATAACAGACAGAGCCTGCAGCCCCGCCAAAAGAGCTCGAGCTTCTGCTTTCTCTACGCCGGAACAGCAATCGGTCCTCTTAGACAGCGAAAATATAACAGCACCCTTATGATCCCTAGCAACCGCCCCAACATAGGAAATGCTACTGCTGGATAAGAAGGACGCATCCGAATTCAGCTTAACTGTACCAGCCGGAGGGGCAGTCCAGAGGACAGAATCTGCGATGACGGTCGCGCCCGAACCAGGTAGAACAAGAGAATGTCCTTCATAGTGTCAGAAGTGGTACTGCAGCTGATCAACTCGATTTCAAGCTGCTGAAGGAACAGAACAGAGCGGCCAATGAACTCCTTTCCTTCATTATGAATGCAATCATCTCTAAGAAACCAGCACCGCCAGAGAAGTAAAAGGACTTTCGACCTAGTCTCAGAATTGCAAGGGAGAAGAAGGTTTTGCAACCAATCCACACCGGTGTACCCAAAGAGTTTTTCACTTGGCAGGTCCCAGATCCCTCTCATTTCATTTCCCAGAGCCTTACTCTTAGTGCAAGAAACGACGGCATGGAATTCATCCTCTTCATCATTACCACAGATGTTACAAGTGCTATGAACTTCAAGTGTGCGTTTCCACTTGTTCTTCTTCGTAGGCAAGGTATTAGTGGCCACCCTCCACCCAAAGATCTTAATTTTCTCTGGCACCTTTGCTTTCCAAATAATGTCCCAAATGCTTCGGTCGTTGGCATTGTTTGTAGAGCTGGATGCCGACAGGCAGGCTTCATACTTGATGGAATAAGCCAGTCTGTATGCGCTGCGAACCGTAAAGTTTCCAGATTTTTCATAGTGCCAAGCTAGAGTGTCCTCAGCATCAGAAGCTGGTAACTTAATACTACATATAGCTTCAGCATCAAAAGGGTAGAACACCTGATGGATCAGTTCCTTGTTCCAGCCACTACCATCTGGTTGCATTAATTGGTTAACCCACCGAAGTCCGGAGCGACGGATGAAGGTAGCTGGTTTCAGACCCTCGTCCCGCAGGATCCAGTTGTCTCGTTGGATGTTCACTTTCCTGCCGTTACCAATCCTCCAAACAAGGTCTGCTTTGAGAAGATCCAGACCATGCTCAATGCCCCGCCAGACAGGAGATGCGTCTGAAGCAAACACCGTATCTACCAAATCACCGTGCGGATAGTACTTAGATTTCAAAACTCTCGCGCACAGACAATCAGGTCTATGAATCAGTCTCCAAGCTTGTTTAGCAAGAAGGGCTTGGTTGAACCGAGACATATCTTTGAACCCAATGCCTCCACCTCTTTTTGGTTTTATCATACGGTCCCATGGCATCCAGTGTACTTTCCGGTGACCATACTCATCCCCCCACCAAAAATCCCGAATCAGTTTTTCGTATTTGTCGCAGAAGCTTTGGGTCATTTTGAACACTCCCATACAGTAGGTAGAGAGGGCCTGAAGGACAGATTTAACTAAGACCTCTTTTGCAGCATGGGACATAAACCTCTCAGACCAAACTGTACATCTCTTAACAAACCTTTCCATAATCGGTTGGAACACAGCCTCCTTCATTCTCCCTTCTGGAGTGGGCAGACCAAGGTATTTGCTATCAAAGGTGTGTGAATTTATCTCTAGCTCAGATTTAATATTCTGTTGGGTCACAGCCGGGCACATTTCGCTAAAAAGAAAAGAGCATTTGCTGTTGCTGAGCAGTTGTCCCGACCCCTTCTGAAACTCATCGAGGATACGCCTCATATTAACCGCCTCCTCTCTGCATGCCTTGAAAAAGAGGAGGCTGTCGTCGGCGAACAGGAGGTTGGAGATTCCGGGGCTTCCCCTAGCAACCTTCAGAGGGGTAATTCTTCCTTGTCGAATCTCTTCATTCAGCAGGCTAGTAAGTGTTGGAAATATGCCCTAGAGGCAATAATAAATTGATTATTATTATATTTCCTTGTTCATGATAATCGTTTATTATCCATGCTAGAATTGTATTGATAGGAAACTCAGATACATGTGTGGATACATAGACAACACCATGTCCCTAGTAAGCCTCTAGTTGACTAGCTCGTTAATCAATAGATGGTTACGGTTTCCTGACCATGGACATTGGATGTCGTTGATAACGGGATCACATCATTAGAAGAATGATGTGATGGACAAGACCCAATCCTAAGCCTAGCACAAGATCATGTAGTTCGTATGCTAAAGCTTTTCTAATGTCAAGTATCATTTCCTTAGACCATGAGATTGTGCAACTCCCGAATACCGTAGGAGTGCTTTGGGTGTGCCAAACGTCACAACGTAACTGGGTGGCTATAAAGGTACACTACGGGTATCTCTGAAAGTGTCTGTTGGGTTGGCACGAATCGAGATTGGGATTTTGTCACTCCGTGTAAACGGAGAGGTATCTCTGGGCCCACTCGGTAGGACATCATCATAATGTGCACAATGTGACCAAGGGGTTGATCACGGGATGATGTGTTACGGAACGAGTAAAGAGACTTGCCGGTAACGAGATTGAACAAGGTATCGGTATACCGACGATCGAATCTCGGGCAAGTACCATACCGCTAGACAAAGGGAATTGTATATGGGATCTATTGAGTCCTTGACATCGTGGTTCATCCGATGAGATCATCATGGAACATGTGGGAGCCAACATGGGTATCCAGATCCCGCTGTTGGTTATTGACCGGAGAACATCTCGGTCATGACTACATGTCTCCCGAACCCGTAGGGTCTACACACTTAAGGTTCGATGATGCTAGGGTTATAAAGGAAGTTTGTATGTGGTTACCGAATGTTGTTCGGAGTCCCGGATGAGATCCCGGACGTCACGAGGAGTTCTGGAATGGTCCGGAGGTAAAGATTTATATATAGGAAGTCCTGTTTCGGCCATCGGGACAAGTTTCGGGGTCATCGGTATTGTACCGGGACCACCGGAAGGGTCCCGGGGGCCCACCGGGTGGGGCCACCTGCCCCGGGGGGCCACATGGGCTGTAGGGGGTGCGCCTTGGCCTACATGGGCCAAGGGCACCAGCCCCTAGAGGCCCATGCGCCAAGATATAAGAAAAAGGGGAGAGTCCTAAAGGGGGAAGGCACCTCCGAGGTGCCTTGGGGAGGATGGACTCCTCCCCCCCTCTTAGCCGCACCCCTTCCTTGGAGGAAGGGGCAAGGCTGCGCCTCCCCCCTCTCCCCTGCCCCTATATATAGTGGAGGGGAGGGAGGGCATCCACACCTGAGCCCTTGGCGCCTCCCTCCCTCCTGTGACACCTCCTCCTCTCCCGTAGGTGCTTGGCGAAGCCCTGCAGGATTGCCACGCTCCTCCATCACCACCACGCCGTTGTGCTGCTGCTGGATGGAGTCTTCCTCAACCTCTCCCTCTCTCCTTGCTGGATCAAGGCATGGGAGACATCGTCGAGCTGTACGTGTGTTGAACGCGGAGGTGCCGTCCGTTCGGCACTAGATCATCGGTGATTTGAATCACGACGAGTACGACTCCATCAACCCCGTTCACTTGAACGCTTCCACTTAGCGATCTACAAGGGTATGTAGATGCACTCTCCTTCCCTCGTTGCTAGTCTCTCCATAGATAGATCTTGGTGACACGTAGGAAAATTTTGAATTTCTGCTACGTTCCCCAACAGTGGCATCATGAGCTAGGTCTATTGCGTAGATTCTTTGCACGAGTAGAACACAAAGTAGTTGTGGGCGTCGATATTGTTCAATATGCTTGCCGTTACTAGTCTTATCTTGATTCGGCGGCATCGTGGGATGAAGCGGCCCGGACCAACCTTACACGTACGCTTACGTGAGACCGGTTCCACTGACAAACATGCACTAGTTGCATAAGGTGGCTGGCGGGTGTCTGTCTCTCCCACTTTAGTCGGATCGGATTCGATGAAAAGGGTCCTTATGAAGGGTAAATAGCAATTGGCATATCACGTTGTGGTTCATGCGTAGGTAAGAAACGTTCTTGCTAGAAACCCATAGCAGCCACGTAAAACATGCAAACAACAATTAGAGGACGTCTAACTTGTTTTTGCAGGGTATGCTTTGTGATGTGATATGGCCAAAAAGGATGTGATGAATGATATATGTGATGTATGAGATTGATCATGTTCTTGTAATAGGAATCACGACTTGCATGTCGATGAGTATGACAACCGGCAGGAGCCATAGGAGTTGTCTTTATTTATTTGTGACCTGCGTGTCAACTTAAACGTCATGTAATTACTTTACTTTATTGCTAACCGTTAGCCATAGTAGTAGAAGTAATAGTTGGCGAGGCAACTTCATGAAGACACGATGATGGAGATCATGATGATGGAGATCATGGTGTCATGCCGGTGACGATGATGATCATGGAGCCCCGAAGATGGAGATCAAAAGGAGCAAAGTGATGATGGCCATATCATGTCACTATTTGATTGCATGCGATGTTTATCATGTTTATACATCTTATTTGCTTAGAACGACGGTAGTAAATAAGATGATCCCTTACAACAATTTCAAGAAGTGTTCTCCCCTAACTGTGCACCGTTGCGACAGTTCGTGTTTCGAAGCACCACGTGATGATCGGGTGTTAGATTCTAACGTTCACATACAACGGGTGTAAGACAGATTTACACACGCGAAACACTTAGGGTTAACTTGACGAGCCTAGCATGTACAGACATGGCCTCGGAACACGGAGACCGAAAGGTCGAACATGAGTCGTATAGAAGATACGATCAACATGAAGATGTTCACCGATGATGACTAGTCCGTCTCACGTGATGATCGGACACGGCCTAGTTTGACTCGGATCATGTAATCACTTAGATGACTAGAGGGATGTCTATCTAAGTGGGAGTTCATAAGATGAACTTAATTATCCTGAACATGGTCAAAAGGTTTTTGCAAATTATGTCGTAGCTCACGCTATAGTTCTACTGTTTAGATATGTTCCTAGAGAAAAATTAGTTGAAAGTTGATAGTAGCAATTATGCGGACTAGGTCCGTAAACTGAGGATTGTCCTCATTGCTTCATAGAAGGCTTATGTCCTTAATGCACCGCTCAGTGTGCTGAACCTCGAACGTTGTCTGTGGTTGTTGCGAACATCTGACATACACGTTTTGATAACTACGTGATAGTTCAGTTAAATGGTTTAGAGTTGAGGCACCAAAGACGTTTTTGAAACGTCGCGAAACATATGAGATGTTTTGAGGGCTGAAATTGGGATTTCAGGCTCGTGCCCATGTCAAGAGGTATAAGACCTCTGATGACTTTCTTAACCTGCAAACTAAGGAGAAAAGCTCAATTGTTGTGCTTGTGCTCAGATTGTCTGAGTACAACAATCGCTTGAATCGAGTGGGAGTTGATCTTCCAGATAAGACAGTGATGGTTCTCCGAAGTCATTACCACCAAGCTGCTAGAGCTTCGTGATGAACTATATCAGGGACATATATGATGATCCTTGAGATACTCGCGATGTTTGACACCGCGAAAGTAGAAATCAAGAAGGAGCATCAGTTGTTGATGGTTGGTGGAACCACTAGTTTCAAGAAGGGCAAGGGCAAGAAGGGATACTTCATGAAACGGCAAATCAGCTGCTGCTCTAGTGAAGAAACCCAAGGTAAAACCCAAACCCGAGACTAAGTGCTTCTGTAATAAGGGGAACAACCACTAGAGCAGAATTACCCTAGATACTTGGTAGATAAGAAGGCTGGCAAGGTCGATAGAAGTATATTGGATATACATTGTGTTAATGTGTACTTTGCTAGTACTCCTAGTAGCACCAGGGTATTAGATACCGGTTCGGTTGCTAAGTGTTAATAACTCGAAACAAAAGGCTACGGAATAAACGGAGACTTGCTAAAGGTGAGCTGACGATATGTGTTGGAAGTTTTTCCAAGCTTGATATGATCAAGCATCGCACGCTCCCTCTACCAAAGAGATTGGTGTTAAACCTAAATAATTGTTATTTGGTGTTTGCGTTGAGCATAGACATGATTGGATTACGTCTATCGCAATACGGTTATTCATTTAAGGAGAATAATGGTTACTCTGTTTATTTGAATAATACCTTCAATGGTCTTACACCTAAAATGAATGGTTTATTAAATCTCGATCGTAGTGATACACATGTTCATGCCAAAAGATAGTAATGATAGAACCACCTACTTGTGGCACTGCCACGTAAGTCATATCGGTATAAAACGCATGAAGAAGCTCCATATTGATGGATCTTTGGGCTCACTCGTTTTTGAAAAGTTTGAGACATGCGAACCATGTCTATTGGTGTATATGCATGAAGAAACTCCATGCAAATGGACCGTTTTGACTCACTTGATTTTGAATCACTTGGGACATGCAAATCATACCACATGGGCAAGAGGACTGAAAAGCCTCGTTTTCAGTAAGATGGAACAAGATAGCAACTTGTTGGAAGTAACACATTTTGATGTGTGCAGTCCAATGAGTGCTGAGGCATGCAGTGAATATCGTTATGTTCTTACTTCACAGATGATTCGAGTAGATGTTGAGTATATTTACTTGATGAATCACGAGTCTGAATTATTGAAAGGTTCAAGTAATTTCAGTGTGAAGTTGAAAGATCGTTGTGACAAGAGGATAAAAGATCTATGATATGATCATAGAGATGAATATCTGAATCACGAGTTTTGGCACACAATTAAGACATTGTGGAAATTGTTTCATAATTAATACCGCCTGGAACACCATAGTGTGATGGTGTGTCCGAACATCATAGTTGCACCCTATTGGATATGATGCATACCATGATGTCTCTTATCGAACTGCCACGATAGTTTATGGGTTAGGCATTAAAGATAACCACATTCACTTTAAATAGGGCACCACGTAATTCCGATGAGATGACACCGTATGAATTATGGTTTAGAGAAACCTAAGTTGTCGTTGCTTAAAGGTTTGGGGCTGCGACGCTTATGTGAAAAAGTTTCAGGATTAAGCTCGAACCCAAAGCGGATAAAGTACATCTTCATAGGATACCCAAAACAGTTGGGTATACCTCCTAATTCAGATCCGAAGGCAATATGAATTGTTTCTTGAATCGGGTCCTTTTTCGAGGAAAGGTTTCTCTCGAAAAATTGAGTGGGAGGATGGTGGAGACTTGATGAGGTTATTGAACCGTCACTTCAACAAGTGTGTAGCAGGGCACAGGAAGTTGTTCCTATGGCACGTACACCAACTGAAGTGGAAGCTTATGATAGTGATCATGAAACTTCAGATCGAGTCACTCCCAAACCTCGTAGGGTGACAAGGATACGTACTACTTCAGAGTGGTACAGTAATCCTGTCTTGGAAGTCATGTTGCTAGACAACAATGAACCTACGAGCTATGGAGAAGCGATGGTGGGCCCGGATTCCGATAAATGGCTCGAGGCCATAAAACCCGAGAGAGGATCCATGTATGAAAACAAAGTGTAGACTTTGGAAGAACTACTTGATGGTCGTAAGGCTGTTAGGTACATATGGATTTTGAAAGGAAGACAGACAATGATGGTGAGTGTCACCATTGAGAAAGCTCGACTTGTCGTTAAGATGTTTTTCGACAAGTTCAAGGAGTTGACTACGATGAGACTTTCTCACTCGTAGCGATGCTAAGAGTCTGTTGGAATTATATTAGCAGTTACTGCATTATTTATGAAATCTTGCAGATAGGATGTCAAAACATTGTTTCCTCGACGATTCTTGAGGAAAGGTTGTATGTGATACAACCGGAAGGTTTTGTCTATCCTGAAATATGATAATAAGTATGCAAAGCTCCAGCAATCCTTCTGAGGACTGGAGTGAGCATCTCGGAGTTGGAATGTATGCTTTGATGATGATCAAAGATTTTGGGTGTATACAAAGTTTATGAGAAACTTGTATTTCCAAAGAAGTGAGTGGGAGCACTATAGAATTTCTGATGAGTATATGTTGTTGACATATTAATGATCAGAAATGACGTAGAATTTCTGGAAAGCATATAGGGTTATTTGGAAAGTGTTTTCAATGGAAAACCTGGATTAAGCTACTTGAACATTGAGCATCAAGATCTATAAGGATAGATCAAAACGCTTACTTTCAAATGAGCACATGCCTTGACGTGATCTTGAAGGTGTTCAAGATGGATCAGTCAAAGAAGGAGTTCTTGCCTGAGTTGTAAGGTACGAAGTTAAGACTTAAAGCTCGACCATGGCAGAAAAGAGAGAAAGGAACGAAGGTCGTCCCCTATGCTTAAGACATAGGCTCTACAGTATGCTATGCTGTGTACCGCACCTGAAGTGTGCTTTACCATGAGTTAGTCAAGGGGTACAAGAGTGATCCAAGAATGGATCACAGGACAGCGGTCAAAGTTATCCTTAGTAACTAGTGGACTAAGGAATTTTCTCAATTATGGAGGTGGTAAAAGAGTTCGTCGTAAAGGGTTACGTCGATGCAAGCTTAAAACCTATCCGGATAGCTCTGAGTAGAGATACCGGATACGTATAATGGAGCAACAATTTAGAATAGCTCCAAGTAGAACAGTTATTTGGAATAGCTCCAAATAGAACGTGGTAGTTGCATCTAGGAGATGACATAGAGATTTGTAAAGCACACACGGATCTGAAAGGTTCAGACCCGTTGACTATAACCTCTCTCACAAGCATAACATGATCAAACCCAGAACTCATCGAGTGTTAATCACATGGTAAATGTGAACTAGATTATTGACTCTAGTAAACTCTTTGGGTGTTAGTCACATGGGGATGTGACCTTGAGTGTTAATCACATATCGATGTGAACTAGATTATTGACTCTAGTGCAAGTGGGAGACTGTTGGAAATATGCCCTAGAGGCAATAATAAATTGATTATTATTATATTTCCTTGTTCATGATAATCGTTTATTATCCATGCTAGAATTGTATTGATAGGAAACTCAGATACATGTGTGGATACATAGACAACACCATGTCCCTAGTAAGCCTCTAGTTGACTAGATCGTTAATCAATAGATGGTTACGGTTTCCTGACCATGGACATTGGATGTCGTTGATAACGGGATCACATCATTAGGAGAATGATGTGATGGACAAGACCCAATCCTAAGCCTAGCACAAGATCATGTAGTTCGTATGCTAAAGCTTTTCTAATGTCAAGTATCATTTCCTTAGACCATGAGATTGTGCAACTCCCGGATACCGTAGGAGTGCTTTGGGTGTGCCAAACGTCACAACGTAACTGGGTGGCTATAAAGGTACACTACGGGTATCTCTGAAAGTGTCTGTTGGGTTGGCACGAATCGAGACTGGGATTTGTCACTCCGTGTAAGCGGAGAGGTATCTCTGGGCCCACTCGGTAGGACATCATCATAATGTGCACAATGTGACCAAGGGGTTGATCACGGGATGATGTGTTACGGAACGAGTAAAGAGACTTGCCGGTAACGAGATTGAACAAGGTATCGGTATACCGACGATCGAATCTCGGGCAAGTACCATACCGCTAGACAAAGGGAATTGTATACGGGATTGATTGAGTCCTTGACATCGTGGTTCATCCGATGAGATCATCGTGGAACATGTGGGAGCCAACATGGGTATCCAGATCCCGCTGTTGGTTATTGACCGGAGAACATCTCGGTCATGACTACATGTCTCCCGAACCCGTAGGGTCTACACACTTAAGGTTCGATGACGCTAGGGTTATAAAGGAAGTTTGTATGTGGTTACCGAATGTTGTTCGGAGTCCCGGATGAGATCCCAGACGTCACGAGGAGTTCCGGAATGATCCGGAGGTAAAGATTTATATATAGGAAGTCCTGTTTCGGCCATCGGGACAAGTTTCAGGGTCATCGGTATTGTACCGGGACCACCGGAAGGGTCCCAGGGGCCCACCGGGTGGGGCCACCTGCCCCGGGGGGCCACATGGGCTGTAGGGGGTGCGCCTTGGCCTACATGGGCCAAGGGCACCAGCCCCTAGAGGCCCATGCGCCAAGATATAAGAAAAAGGGGAGAGTCCTAAAGGGGGAAGGCACCTCCGAGGTGCCTTGGGGAGGATGGACTCCTCCCCCCCTCTTAGCCGCACCCCTTCCTTGGAGGAAGGGGCAAGGCTGCGCCTCCCCCCTCTCCCCTGCCCCTATATATAGTGGAGGGGAGGGAGGGCATCCACACCTGAGCCCTTGGCGCCTCCCTCCCTCATGTGACACCTCCTCCTCTCCCGTAGGTGCTTGGCGAAGCCCTGCAGGATTGCCACGCTCCTCCATCACCACCACGCCGTTGTCCTGCTGCTGGATGGAGTCTTCCTCAACCTCTCCCTCTCTCCTTGCTGGATCAAGGCGTGGGAGACATCGTCGATCTGTACGTGTGTTGAACGCGGAGGTGCCGTCCGTTCGGCACTAGATCATCGGTGATTTGAATCACGACGAGTACGACTCCATCAACCCCGTTCACTTGAACGCTTCCGCTTAGCGATCTACAAGGGTATGTAGATGCACTCTCCTTCCCTCGTTGCTAGTCTCTCCATAGATAGATCTTGGTGACACGTAGGAAAATTTTGAATTTCTGCTACGTTCCCCAACAGTAAGGCCCTCCGCCACGAAAAGGAACGGGTACGGGCTCAACGGATCTCCCTGCCGGAGACCTCTCGTCGGAAGAAACATCTCAAGCAGTTCCCCATTGTATTTAACAGAGTACCTCACGGATTTCACACGAGTCATCACCCAACAGACCCATTTGTGGTCAAAACCGAGCTTCAGCAAAGTCTTTTCCATGAATCCCCAGTCTACCCTACCATAAGCTTTTGCCAAATCCAATTTGAGGGCGCAATGCGTATTGGCAGGGTCTTTGCTGCGATGGATTTTGTGAAAACATTCAAAGGCAATAGTGGCGTTGTCTGTTATCAAACGCCCTGTGATAAAAGCGCTTTGAGTCTCTGAGATAATCTTGTCCAAAAAAGGCCGCAAGCGATTGACCATGCACTTTGATATTACCTTGTATATCACATTACATAGGCTTATGGGCCTGTAGTCCTTAAGGTACTCGGGGTTATTGCTTTTTGGGATAAGCACTATGACAGTATCGTTGATCTCCTCCGGCATGACCCTGTCACAACCTAGCTAGTCATGCATTAGAGTGTTGCATCATGTTTACTCTTTCATCAGAAACTTGAAATGGGGATGACAGAACCCCCAGTCCCCTCTGAAACCAACTAGGGTTACTAAAATAATTTTTCAATGAACCTGAAATGCCCTTCTAAAATGCCCATCATTTTTGTCTTGGTTCAGAACCTCTGCCAAAAATGGTGCACATTTTCCTAGGCCATCCTAGGGTTTTTGAATTAAATCATAAATATTTGAATTTGGGCATTTAAAATAATATAAAATATTTAAATGCTCAAATATCTCCAAACTAAAATGTTTCATGTTGGAAATAATCCAACTATGGGCCAGGAATAGTTTGGTGATTTTTGAACTTGCCTAGGTATTTTATTTAATTCAACAAAGTTGCAGATATATTAAATAAAACAGAAACAGAAATAAAAAGGGGGAAAACTTACCTGGGCTCCTCCACTGTGCGGCCCAGCCAGCTGGCCGGCCCAGCCAGCAGCGGCCCAGCCCACCACTGCAGCTCTCCGTCGTCTTCCTCCCCTCGCCCCGAAGCTGCTGCGTGCTCGCGCGCGCACGGCCGCGCGGCCACCTCCTGCTTGCCGACGCGCTCCTGGCCGCGTGGACGACTCCCGCAGGCCGTCCCGATCCCCCCTGCTCTCTCTCACTCTCCCCCGGCTCTCCCCTCCTCTCCCCCGCTCTCTCTCTCACACGGCCGAACACCACCGTCGCCGCCGTTCGCCATAGCAGCCATCTCCGGCCACCCCTCGCTCCCCCGACTAGCTCAGGAGCTCCGCCTCGACTCCCTCTTCCTCCCCACCGCTCCACAGCTCCCCGGAAGCCCTGCATCGCCGCCACGTCGCTGTTCCCCTCTTCGGGCTCCGACCACCGTCGCCGTCGAATTCGCCGTCTCCAGCGCGTCCCCGAGCCCGCTTCGACGCCCACTGCAACCGCGGTGAGCTACGCCACCGTTTCCCCCTCTCCTTCCCCTCGTTCCCTCACCGTAGCCACCTCCCCACCACGGCCGAACCTCCGCCGTCGCCGAGCTCGCCGTCGACACAGCTCCGGTGACCATTTGGTCACCCCGGCGAGTCCAACGAGTTCGCAAGACCCCGTAGAGCATCCCTAGCGCCTCGCTTTGCTCGACTTCGAGCTCCAGCACCGTTCCCGTGCACGACCGAACCCCGGCGGCCGCAGCCGAGCTCGCCGCCGTCGACTCCGGCCACCCCGACCCCAACGGGCTTCGCCAAGAGCTGCGGGTTGGCCTCAGCTCCACTCCGGTGGTCTCCGCGGTCCGTTTGGTGGCCGAAATGACCAAAACCACTTCCGCCGCCGCGTCGGGCTCGCCGGCGGCTAAACGCCGGTGCAGCCGACATTAACTTTGACCACGGGTGGGCCCTGGTTGACTCCCCTGAGTCAATGACAGGTGGGGCCCAGCCCTGTTATTTAAACAGGATTAGTTTTAATTAAGTTTTAATTAAAATAATCACCCTGACATGCGGGACCCACTGTCAGGTTTGACCTGGACCAGTTCCGTTGACCTGCTGACGTCACACTGACGTCAGGCTGACGCAGTAATAGATTTTCTGGATTTAAATTAAATCAGGAAATTCCAGAATATTATTTAAACCTCAAAAATTCATAACTTTTATTCTGTAACTCCAAATTGGACAAATTATATATGAAAAATGATCAGAAAAATCCAATCTACCCATCTGTACTATTTTCATGCATGATCAAACAAGTTAAATTGATGTTTTAAGCAGAACAAGGAAAAGCACTTTAAAAGGCCATATTTGAATTTGAAATTTGAATCTTTGATTCAAATTTGTTCAAACCCTTCTGGCTTTAGTTGCATTAGCCCAATACACTCATATTGCCATGTTTCATGCATGCATCATATTGTTGCACATTGTTTGGTGATGCTTGTGTATCGATGCCCTTGCGACAGGTTCTGTCCCCGAGAAGTACCGTGATTACCCTAACGAAGAACCGTATCCGTGCATCGAACCATCAGGCAAGCAACCAACCATTTGATCATATCGATACAATCCCATGTTCTCGCTCCTGCTCTCTTTTACTGCATTAAGACAACGCGATTCAAACTGCTGTGTGCTACGGTAGTTGAACCCATTTCCTCTGCATGACCTGTCATTGCCACAGTAACTAGATGAAACCCACTAGCATGTGTAGGAGTTGCTTGAGCCATATGTATGTGTTGTTCCTACCTTGCTATGCCTGCTATGCTTAGAGTCGTGTCAGGTCTGGTTCATCTGGGTGATGGGCTGGAGTGAAATGATTATGTCGGTAATGAGAGTGGTGTGGTGAACACGATTTGGTAAAGGTATCGATGAAAGGCCATGTAGGAGTACATGGTGGGTTGTTTCATTGAAGCCGACCTTAAGCACTGAGATCTGTATGTGTGATTTAAGAATCAGCTACTACCATGCATTGGGCCCGAAACCAATGGACCCTCTCGGCTTCTTATTCACCCTAGTTCTCCGTCCAGGAGTTGCAAGTAGTTTCTGGTGTTTGTAGCCTACTGGAGGCCGTGGACAGCGCTGACCGTAGGGGTGGGCTGTGATGCGGTAGGTACGTGGCCGGGTGTACCGAATACCCGTTAGGTATCTCGGGAACCCTGTTCACATCGTTCGGGGCCGTATGGGAAACCTCGGCCGGACTCCCTGCGGATGGAACCTGAATAGGCGATAAACCTGGACTGGAGGCTTAGGTGATTAGGTAGGTCGTGGCCGACACCCACGTTGGGCTTCCGCTTGAAGGTTGCCGAGTACATGTCGTGTAAACGACGGTAAGTGGTGAGAGCGTGTATGAAGAAGTACCCCCTGCAGGGTTAACATGATCTATTCGAATAGCCGCGTCCGCGGTAAAGGACTACTTGGTTGCCTATACAGTTCATAGACAAGTAAATGGAAACTGTTAAAAACCTCAAGATAAGTGTGAGTGCCGAGGATGGCTCTTCCGTAGGAAGACGGAGGCGGATCCTCGGTAGTGTATTGAAGTGGTGAGTAGTGGACTCGTGTGCGCAAAACCATTTCAAGTTGGAGTATCGTAGGTTAGCCTAGCCAAGAGTCAAAGCTGGCTTGCTGCAATAACTCCACCAACCCTTCTTGATACTAAGCATGTATGTAGGATCTGATGTAAGTCTTGCTGAGTACCTTTGTACTCATGTTGCTATAATCTACATTTTTACAGAAGACGCTGCAACCCCTTCTGATGGGTTCTATGTAGACGTTGACATCAACGAGTAGGCTAAAGACCCAGGTGGTGACCCTGAGCTTGTGAAGGACCACGTAGTATAACTAGGCTTTCCAAGCCTCTTTTATTTTACTAGTTGTCTGTACTCAGACAAGTTACTTCCGCTGCTGGTTTGTATGACTGTATGACTTGTATGTGGGGTCGTGAGACCCGTACCTTTGTGTATGTTATGTATGGCTCACTGAGCCTTAAATAAAGTACTTGTGTCATAGAGTCATGTTGTGATGCTTCGTTGTATTTGCACATATCGAGCATATTGTGTGTATGATTGAAATGCTTGGTATGTGTGGGATCTGACTATCTAGTTGTTTATCTTTGGTAGCCTCTCTTACCGGGAAATGTCTCCTAGTGTTACCGCTGAGCCATGGTAGCTTGCTACTGCTCTGGAACACTTAGGCTGGCCGGCATGTGTCCTTCTTCGTTCCTGTGTCTGTCCCTTCGGGGAAATGTCACGCTTTGAGTACCGGAGTCCTGTTAGCCCGCTACAGCCCGGTTTACCGGAGTCCTGCTAGCCCAGTGCTACAGCCCGGACCCACTTGCTGATGACCGACACGTTCGAAGCTGGGTCATGGATGCCTGTCCCTGTAAGTCTGTGCCACTTTGGGTTTACGACTAGTCATGTCAGCCCGGGCTCTTTATCATATGGATGCTAGCGACACTATCATATACGTGAGCCAAAAGGCGCAAACGGTCCCGGGAAAAGGTAAGACGACACCCGTGGGGATACCGTGCGTGAGGCCGCAAAGTGATATGAGGTGTTACCAGCTAGATCGATGTGACATCGAGTCGGGGTCCTGACAGACCCCCTCCTTGAAGAACTTCAGGACCGCACTAGATGTCAACTATGTCACATCTAAGCTGATGTCAACTATGTTTGTGGTCTTTTTTCTTGTCCTAGTTTTTTTTGTTTCTTGTTGCTCCATTATATATTTGTTTGAGCTTAGATGTGACATTCTTAAAAAATATTTAGATGTGAATTAGACAAACTGTTAAGCAATTTCAGCAATTTTGTATGCATGAAAAGTTGAAAAACATAGCACACCGTGCTCAGCTGATTTGCCTCCATCAAGTTGATTATTAATGCACCTTGGAATCTGAACATGTAATGAAAAACAACCAAATTAAGCCTTATAAAATGGAAAAACTAAAATTTTGAGATAAGCCATATAAACCGGAAAGGAGGGAGTATATTTTTACCAGAAACATAGTGGGTCATTAATGGTAGTATCTACGGACCTGCAGCATTCATCACGCGTAAATGCGTGTTCCTCTGCCCGCCTCCCTCGGTCATGCTCTCTTCTCTTGAAAGCTTGTTCAAATTCCAAACGCCAAATGCTCGTTGCGAGTCACAGTTCCACACTCCCTCCATTCCCACTCTCACTCTGCTTCCTTCACTATTAATCTCTCTTCGCCTCCAGCTCCAATCCCCCAACCCCCAAACCTCCGTCCTGGCCTCCAATGGCTTCGCCTCCCCGCCCCGTCCTCGCCACCCCGCTCCTACTCCTCCTCCTGCTGCTCCCTGGCAATGCCGCCGGCGCCGCGGCCGCGTCCTCGCCGGTGAACCCGTTCACGGCCAAGGCGGCCTTCATCCGGTACTGGAACCGCAAGGTGCCCAACAACCGCCCCCACCCGGCCTTCTTCCTCTCCAAGCTCTCCCCGCTGCCCGCCGCCGACGCCGCCTCCTTCCCCTCCTCGCTACCCGACATCCGCGCCCGCCTGCCCACGCTCTGCTCCAAGGCCGCCCTGCTATGCCCCTCGTCCCCCTCTGAATCTGATTCTGACTCTGATGTGGCGTTGGCGTCGCGGAAGGGCCCGTTCGCGAGCTACAGGGACGCCAACTTCACCAACTACGGCTCCGGCGCCGGCGCCGGCACCGACGGGTTCAACAACTACTCCCCGGACGTCAACATCGCCGCCGACTCGTTCCGCCGCTACGGCCGGGACTTGTCCGCGCGGGCGGACTCGTTCAGCAGCTACGAGGCCAACGGCAACGTCGTGACGGCCAACTTCACCTCCTACGCCGGCGGCGCCACCGGCGGGTCGGGCTCCTTCACCGCCTACGCCGCGAACACCAACGTGCCGGAGTCCAGGTTCAGCAACTACGACGCCGGCGCCAACGGGCGGAGCCGCGGGTTCACGTCCTACTCCCAGGAGTCCAACGGCGGGGAGAGCAACTTCGCCGGCTACGGCAAGAGCGGCAACAGCCTGCGGGAGACCTTCACCTCGTACGGCAACGACACCAACACCCTCAGCTCCGGGTTCGCCAACTACGGCGAGTCGGCCAACGGCGCCACCGACAGCTTCACGGGGTACGGCGTGGAGGGGAACGTGCCGGAGAACACGTTCCGGAGCTACGGGGCCGGCGCCAACGCCGGCGTGGACACGTTCAAGGGGTACCGCGACGGGTCCAACGTCGGGGACGACAGCTTCGCGTCCTACGTCAGCAAGGGCGCCAACGGCGGGGCCGCCGAGTTCGAGAGCTACGGCGGGTCGGCCAACGCCGGCAGCGTCGACTTCAAAGGGTACGGGCAAGGCGGCAACCGCAACCACGAGATCGGGTTCAAGGGGTACGCCGGTGACAACACCACGTTCAAGGCGTACGCCGAGACCGGCGTCGACTTCAAGGAGTACCACAACACGTCGTCGGCGGCGACGGCGGCGACATTGACATCCGAGGAGCATCAGCAGCGTCTGAAGAAGACGAAGTGGTCTCCGGAGCCGGGTAAGTTCTTCAGGGAGAGGGAGCTGGTGGCGGGGAACCGGATGCCGATGCCGGACATCAGGGACAAGCTGCCGCCCAGGGCGTTCCTGCCGAGGGACATCGCGAGGAAGATCCCGTTCGAGGCGAGCGCCGTGTCGGAGGCCTTCAGGGCGCCGCCGGACACGGCGATGGGCAAGGCGGTGGCGTCCACGGTGGCGGAGTGCGGGCGCGCGCCGAGCCGGGGCGAGACCAAGCGGTGCGCGACCTCGGCGGAGGACGTCGTGGACTTCGCCGTGGATATGCTGGGCGACGACATCGTGGTGCACAGCACGGCCTCGACGGCGGGCAGCGGCGCGGAGATCAGGCTGGGCAGCGTCACCGGCGGGAAGGCGGCGCGGGCCGTGTCGTGCCACCAGAGCCTGTTCCCGTACCTGGTGTACTACTGCCACTCGGTGCCCAGGGCGCGGGTGTACGAGGCCGACATCATGGCCGCCGCCGGCGACGGTGAGAAGATCAACCGCGGGGTGGCCATCTGTCACCTTGACACGTCTGACTGGAGCCCGAGCCACGGCGCGTTCGTGCTCCTGGGCGGTGAGCCCGGCAAGACGGAGGTCTGCCATTGGATCTTCGAGGGCGACATGACATGGACGGTGGCAGATTGACTGATTGGTGCCAAAGCATGTGCTTAAGCCAAACTAAAGACAAGTAGCGGTACATTTACAAGTTCCCATTCATCACTGGTGGTCTTCACGTGTGTATGGACCATCGTCCAAAAAGAACAAAGAGTTGATGAAAGAAAGTGTGAGCTGAGCTGACAGAGGTCCCTTTTATTTTTTGTCTACCGTGTTCATCATGAAAAGTGTTGGTGCGATCGACGTGGGCGGCCAAAAGGCAGCTTCCGGTGATCTCACAATGATCGATGGACCGATCATGCGCGCGCGCATTGCATGTCACTGCTCTCAGAATAATGAGGAAATGATCCTCTTGGATTTGCAATCCTCATGCTCAGTGCAGTGCTGCTTCTTTGTGGCGGGTGACACATAATAGGACACAAGATAAGTAGCCCCCTGTTTCCTAAGCCATGCACTCACGTCCCGTGCCTGCGTTTTTATGTGGCGCAGAGGGCAGGTAAAAACAAAACAATGGGCTCCTGCAGAGCCTGGAGGTGGTTGTTGTCGTAGCCTCTGTTGTTTAGTGCACCTCCACAATGGTGGTTTAACAGTGGTCCGCTCGTGGCATTGCCTCCCCGGGCAGATGCCAAGTGATTAGGCCTTGGATTATTACTGCTTGCTCAACAGGGCCTAAGACCGTGACGTTTTGTGACGATGGCCACCTTTTCTTGCATGGCCATGATGGATATCACAAAGGGCATGCTTATTGTACTACAAACCATATTAGAATCTTAACCCTGAGTGGGACCTTTGTTTTTCAAATATGTTGCCTGTGAAAGACAGAACCCGGTTACATTGGTCTTACTGAGAAAACACCACAAGAGTGATCTGCCATCAAAAAGTGTCAGCTTCATTGGTTAAGTCGACTGACATCAACTGTCATAATCTGGTAATCGAGCATTGAATAAATCGGACACATTCCACAAAGATAGTATTGGCTTTCACGAATTTTCTCCGATCATCATCGAAGATCGTTCCTTCGAGGTCGCCATTACTAACAAAGAATACTTTCAAAGGCTAAAAGTCAATACTGGTCAATTTATCCAGCCTTGATGCATCAGAAAAATCAGGCATAGTTAATTCAAGAAATTGCCTACATTAAGCTATTTGGATCGTTGGGTGATTAGTTAAATTTATGTTGAATTCAAGAACATAAATCATGATTAAAGCAACTATTGGCATGTATATGTCGATCGCACTAATTAGTCCAATGACATGAACAACAACATCATACATGCATCAACCATAATTAAAAGAGTAGACTTAAACATGTCACACGTACTGTTCATTTGTAGATGAAATAGTTGTGGCTATTGCAGGGGCAATGTTGTTGATGAAGATGTTGCCAAATACCGACGGAAGTGGACAACGATGGAGACGGTGATGCATAACGCTGCCTGATTTGAGAGGAAGACGACCTGTGGTGAAGAAACATGAGCAATCGCGTGAAGCGCTTCTCAAAAACCTTATTCGCCCTCTCTTTGTGCGGTCACTAGAGCAAGACTTTCCTAATCGATGCCTGCATGCGATCAGGATGGAGTAGACTACAATGACGACAGAAAAGCAACAAGGGGTAAAGCCCTAGCTCAATTTGATGTATCTTCGATGGTGGCCGATATGTCATTTATAAAGGAGAACCGGCATGTCAGGATCACGGTCTAACCCAATTAGGTTTCCAACTAGCAAAATTAATGGTCAGAAAACCCAAAAAATAAATCAATGAAAGGAAGCCACTCATGCCAGGTCATGTACTTCCTCTGTAAAGAAATATAAGAGCGTTTAGATCACTAAAGTCCCTAAAGTAGTGATCTAAACGCTTCTATATTTGTTTACAGAGGGAGTACGAGATTTTGGTGGATAATATACGCATGGCCGGTCCCTGAGCTCGGTAAAGGATGCGAACACATGTGTGTGGGTTCTCATTTTGTCCTCATACCCATCACTTACTGAAATGAAGAGACTTCCTTATATTGTTTTTCTGAGGGGTGAAATATTCATTTATTCATCACCGAAATCCACATGATGTGGGATACAACGAGGGTCATGAGAGGTGCCAAACCAGACGTGGCGGCCCAGACCCTGAGAAAGAGACTTCCTTATATAAGAAGGTCAAACTTGGGAGCAACTAATTAACGAGCGCTCCTTCGGGAGCCTCGCAACGATCAGCGCCACTTGGCGCGCTCCCAGCCATTCGCCACGTGTCGCGCTCTAGGCGCTCCCTTCGAATTTTGTTTTTTTTTTATTTTTACGCACGCGTTTTCGGCTTTTTAAAAGGTTTTTTTGGGGTTTTTTTACGTTTTGGTTTTCTACCGGTCTTCCCTAGCTTTTCGACCAAATTTTTTTTTTCGAAAAAAATAATTATTTTGCGCAAAAAAACGTATTTTTTTCGTGAGAGGCACGGTTTTGCTTCAGCCAGAGGCACGGTTGTGCTTTCGCGAGAGGCACGGGCGTGCCTCTTTCGGAAAGGAAAAATGTGTTTTCTGTTTTTTTTTATTTCGCGAGAGGCACGGTTTTGCTTCCGCCAGAGGCACGGGCGTGCCTCTTTCGGAAAGGGGAAAAAACGCGTTTTCTGTTTTTTTTTTCTTTCGCGAGAGGCACGGTTTTGCTTTCGCCAGAGGCACGGTTGTGCTTTCGCGAGAGGCACGGGCATGCCTCTTTCGGAAAAGGAAAAAAACGCGTTTTCTGTTTTTTTTTCGCGAGAGGCACGGTTTTGCTTCCGCCAGAGGTACGGTTGTGCTTTCGTCAGAGGCACGGGCGTGCCTCTTTTGGAAAGGGAAAAAACCCGTGTTTCCGGTTCGGTTTTTTCGTCGGTTTTTTCCGTCCGGTTTTTTCGTGGAAAAAAAAGTTCGTCAAAACCTATCAACATGGGATCTAGTTTTGAAGATCTCGACGCGAGGAATCCAATGGCGAAAGCGGTTCGAGATTTGGACGCACGGTTTAAGAGATAAAACATTTTGAATAAACGGATCTAAAAAAAGGAAAAACTCCCAGGTTGCGACAAGTGACGCACATGCAGTGCGCCACTTGTCGCAAGCTGAGAAATTGGAGTGATCTTCGTAAGGAGTACTCCTTAATTAGTATTTCGGTCAAACTTTACCTCCACTAGTTGGGTGGGACTAAATATTACAACTCGGCATTTCTTGCCATACATGGGCCTTTGAGTGGAATTAGCTATTGCCCATGCCCAAATATTCTAACAAATGACTCCACATTTGTTGGCCCAAGAGCTGGCAACAATTTCTTTTTTTTTCCAAAGGAGGGGAACGTCATCAACCATTGCATCGAGTGATTGCACACACCCTTTTATCGATTGTACAGAGTTCATCGTCCGAGTTGAGTAGACTTAAGCAAATAAAATGCCATGTATGGCTGCCTTGGGGCGAAGAAAAAGCAGTTAATGGCCCGAGAGCTGGTAAGAGAGTTAGTAATGGCCAGAGAGGCGGCAAGAGTTAATGGCCAGAGTGTTGTGGATCACATGAAGAAGGAAGAAGAAGAGGTCAAAACGAGGGCTAATGATGATCCAAACCGCGTGTTTTGTCTTTGGCTGGCTCACACTAGCTAGGAACGTAGAGGGAGTATATCAGTGATTGAGTGGGCGAGTGGCCAGTTTGGTGAATCGCTGTAAGGTTACCATCCATTGTCACCAGTGAGAGAATTCCAAACCTTAGCTTCAAAATCCCTGTAGGTTTCTGTCCTGTCCAGCATTGATTATGATAGTAATTGCACGTCTGAACTCTGAACAATTTACTATCTGTGGTCACACGCCTAGTACACCTTGCACCTGCTTCTGATAGGAAACCACTTGCATGACAGATGCTCAGAGAAACTGCTTCAGAACAAGAAAACTTGTAATAGCTATATGCATCATTCTTCCATGAAAACTCTATCGTGCTGCACAAAGGAAATCAGTTGTGTGGTCACCAATTATCTAGGCGAGCACAGCTCACCCTGACGTCATGCTTGCTCGTAGATGACAAATCTCTTGCCTGTGCTATATACACCATTTTCTTTTTGCGGGAAGCTATATACACCATTAACTCAAGTAAAGAAAAGAAATGTCGTGCTGTTAAGTTTTAACCCTAACCTAAATGATTTTTTTTCATTCCTCATTAATTCATTCATTAATGACACAAGCTTGACTAGTAGTATGTCGGGTCCTAGTATGTCATCAGTTCTGTTCTTTTCAGGAATGCTGATTGACCCTTGTCCAGAAACCACATTCAGAGAACATTGCAGTTTTGATGCAAAGTCTGCTGTGGCTCCAGCTCCACTTTTTTGCAATCAAAAGCCACAACATCCTCAAGGGATTCTGAAAAGCACATTTCATGATGAACCCTGCATTCCCCATGCCTCCTGTACGTTTAGCTTTACTAGCAGGAATGAAGAGAGTAAGGCCAACTCCACCGCGCGACCCTATCTTGTCCGGCCCCGTCCGTTTGAGGCAAAACGAACAAACCAGGCGGCCCAGCGCACGACGGCCTGGACCCATCTGGTCCGTTTTGTGTCCGGGCCGACCCATTTCGAGCGCCAACTTGCGCCGGGTTTGGGTCGCGGCGGACAGCGAACGGGCGTCCGCGTCGGGGCCGCGTGGCAGGCGGCCACCTACCTCCCACCCGCCAAAATAAATGCGCACGGGCGGGTGGCCCCACCTGTCATCCGCACAGCTCCGGGTCGTCGTCCTTTTTAAATGGGAAGCCGTGGACCGGTCGTCGTCCACACTTCCCACTCTGGCCCCTCTCTGCCCCCTCGAAACCTGACACGCTCGAAACCCTAACTCCCCGTCGTCGACCTCGCCGGCCGGCCGCACCATGGGCCTTTGGAACTATGGCCGCAAGGGGAAGCACGATCGCGAGGCCGGCTCCTCCTCGGGCCGCCGCCGCGGATCCGTGAAGAAGGAGGAGCCCGAGTCACCGCCGCGCTCCTCCCGTCGAGCCCCCGCGCCGGCTCCCTTCACCATTGGCCCTAGGCTGGCCGGCGAGCGCGATCGCAGTACATCGCCGCGGACGTGTGCCGGAGGTACTGGGAGACGAGGACGCCGGTCCCGTGGAGCGACATCCACCTCCCCAACGGTTGGCACCTCTCCGCGGACCGGGTCCCCATCCCGCCGGTGCCAGCGAGCGGCCGTGCCCGGTGCGATGAGATCGAGCGCCGCCGCCGCCTCCTCCCCGACGACCTGTACTACGACCACAGGTACGCCCCGACTTCACGCTGTGGGACACATGGCTCCAGGACGAGCACGACACGCGCCGCGCGTCGTACTTCGCCGGCACCGTGTCGGGGCCGCGGCGGCCACGTGCAGAGGCGCGCGAGCGTATGCGGGTGCGCGGCCTAACGCCCACGCCGTCGCCTTCCCCGTCTCCGTCGCCACCTCCACCTCCACCTCCCCGCACCGGCGGCCAGTGAAGACGGCGACGGCCACGGCACCAACGGGCGCGGCAGAAGCGCGCGGGAGGCGTTTTTTATTTTGTTTTTATGTTAATTATGAAACTGGGACTTTTAAGTGGCCGTGGAAACTGGGCCGTTTTGTGGCCGTGCCCCGTATATATGTTTTATGTTTTTTTTAAATGCATTATTTACTTTTTTTAGTCATTTCATTCTAATTTTTATATTTTTTTATTCACGTCCACCCCGGACATGATTTGAGGTGCAAAGACTGGGCCGTATTCTAATTTTTAACTAAACTTAGTACTAATTTTTACTTCTTTCATAGTTTACAAGGTCCACAAACTGGGCCGTGTACCTTCGCGGTTCCATGCCGAATCATTGAGCAAAGTAACGGAGGCCATGCATGTGCCGGAGAGCAATGTGTGCCACTGGCTGCTGGTTTCAGTTGTGCTTCCATGGCTGCTTCCCTTTGGTGTTTTTGCCACAAAAGCTACTGTTGAACGAGAAAATATGGCCCTGATTGAAGCAATGTATGCTTCTTTGATAACATCATTCCAGCGGGTGGGCGTGGGCGAGAACGAACCGGAAACATCCGCAGGGGAAATGGTCCCGTTGGTGACCATCCATGCATGGAATGTACCGGTGAAAGTGATGTGCTGCTGCCTACTCCCGGGGTTGTGCTTCTCTTCCGACTTGGACACGGAAGAAACTGTACGTGCCACGTGAAACCAACCGTCCATGCATGTAGGGATCTGTGGGGTGGTTGAAGAAACTTAAGCATGTGCCGTGCAAAGAATAGTAGTAGTACGTGTGGTCCTAATATAGAATTACTATCATTAGCATTAACAGGTCTTAGGCCTCGTTTGGCTCATAGGATAGAAATATCATAGGAATAAAAAACTTGTATGAAATGAGATGTCATGTGTCCCAAATCCTACGAGTAAGATAGGGAAAAAAATGTCCTTTCGTTCACATCATAGACTAATGTTTATTTTTCCTTTGATACATGGTGGCCCACCCGTTTGGCCTCCGTCACTCCATCAGATGTATACCCCTCAAAAAAATTAAAAAGAAATCCGTCGAATGTTATAGCCTGCCCATCTAATTCTGCATTTCTTTCCTCAAGAAAAAAAAGGCAATTCTGCATTCGGCCAGCGCAGTTGCAGTTGCTACCAATTCTGCATTCTGCATTCGCGCATCTCACATGCTAATTTTATCTCAACACTAGTGTAAAATTGGTCTGCTAAAGAAAAAAGACCCAGGCAGAGCAGAGTGTCCCAAAGCAGGAGACGCCTAATTCAAACCCCTGCGCGTATATGCAGGTGCCAGGAAAAGAAAAAAAAACAAGAAAAGAAAAACCGGGTTTACATATTATGTGCTGTCCACTGTATTTGCAGAGCTGCACATTTTCTCTCACTGAGATCAGAGGAACGTACCATTCGAAAAGAAAAAGATCAGACTAAAGTTGTATGGCTGATGACTATATATGCCGTGTTCGTCAATTAGTAGTACACTAACATATACTCCCTCCGTCCCAAAATAAGTGACTCAAAAGTGACTCAACTTTGTACTAATGTTAGTATAAAGTTGAGTCATTTTTGAGTCACTTATTTTGGGACGGAGGGAGTATATCACTATTTCCAGGCATCGCGCACGTTAACCCGGCTAGGCTGTAGTGCTGTAGGTGCAGCTGCTATACTACTGATGTGAATTTTAATGGTGTTTCCAATCTTGCAATGGAGAATGCCAAGATGGGCATGGCCAGTTTGGGGTTCGGGGCTGAGCTGCATGCGTGCAGTGGTACACTGGTACTGCATACAGCCAAGTGGCTAGCTAGCTTACTGGCTCGGCAGTAGAACATTCCAAGTGACCTTTTCTTTTTCTGCAAAAAAAAAGAAAACATTTCTTTTTTCTTATAGTAGAAGGTTCTGCTACTTGCAAAAATTCACTGAAGGGACGGAGACCAAGACACGCGTAGAAGGCGGTAGCAAGCCCAAGACACGCGTACAGCAATCACGCAACTGACAACAGGAAACAAATCAGATAAACACGCATGAATCGATTACAAGGCTTGGATGACTAAGTATGCAATGAACATAATTCATTGAGAGGGAATATTTGTTTCAAGCTCAAAAGAGATTTGCATTTTGAAATATTTTCCAACTATATATATACATATATATATATATATATATATATATATATATATATATACATATATATATATATATATATATATATATATATATATATATATATATATATAGAGAGAGAGAGAGAGAGAGAGAGAGAGAGAGAGAGAGGATAGAACAACTTTCTCCAATATGGTGAATAAATGTTTTATTTGGAGTTCATCTGGATTTTTTATCTTACTTAAAATAAAGAGAGGGGATGAAAGGACTTCCCCAAAATAGTACGCTTGCAATTTTGGGATATTTCAAAACAAATTTTTTATTTATTAAATCCTCTTATTCATTTTGTATTTATAAATTCCTAAATGAGTTATTTGCAAAGTAAAAATTATTTGTGGAAACGTTTCTTGTCTGGAAATAATTGTTTCCAATGTAGTTATTTTGATATAATATGATTTTTATATACATTAAGGAAAAGGTTTGATATATACTATTTAAAAATGAAACCCCTTTCTGCTTGCATAGAAATAGAAATAAAACCTAAACATCGAACCTATTGGGCCAAACACAGCTACCTCCGTCTATCTCTCGGAGGCGTGCGCAGAATAGTGAGCAACCCAACCGAGAGTTAAACCGAAGCAACGCACTATGGCGAGTGGTAGTAGTAGTGCATCCACGATGGTGAACCAATAAAACCTGAGGGAATGTTAGTTTTCCAGGAAGGAAAGTGTTGCAGTTGCAAACAACCATATGTGTGCAAAGTTTTGTCTCTCTCAACGACTGACTAGTGTAAAGTTGTCATGCTCTTCCATTAAGGCCAAAGCAGAGCACACTCTCCCAAAGCAGGCCATGCCTAATTCAGTTCCCAGCGCGCATGCAGGTGCCTAGGAAAGGAAAACGTATAAACAAGAAAAGAAAAAGAAAACGTACTACAACTGAAACTGAAACAGATAAAAACGAGAGCAAAGTCGGATGAAGTTGGATGTTGATGGAAAACCCTATTTGACGCTCTCTAGGTCAAACAGTCCACAAGGGAGCTATCAACTGGGCCGGCCCATCTCCTGCTGTAGGTAGTTCTGGTTTTGGGAACTTTCTAGAAGTTTCCTAGCAGGTTTTGGAACCATCCAGAATGTTCGTTCAGCGTCTTTTCTGTTTTCCTATTTTTCTGTTTTGTTTCTTTTGTACTTTTTATTTTCCTTTATATCTATTTCATTTTTTTCCTTTTCGCTTTTTATTTCCAAATAAGTTCGAGAATTTCAAATATTTGCTCCAAATTCAAAAAAAGTTTTTTCTTTTTCAAAATTGTTCAGAGTTTCAAAAAACTATTCCCATTCAAAAATTGTTCACCAATTCAAAATATGTTCTCGCTTTACAAAAAATGTTTGAGAAAAAAATGTTCCTGTTTTCATTTTTTGTTCACAAATTTATAAAAATTTGGGAATTTTAAAAAAGATGATCTTTTCATAAATTTGTTTTCTTTTAAAAAAATCGTTTTCTCCAAAAAAATTTCATCTTTTAGATTTCGTTTACGTACTAAAAAAAATGTTCGTATTTTCAATTTTTGTTCAGAGTTTAAAAAATGTTCGTATTTCCACTATTATGCTAACTTCCAAAAATTATTTCCATTTTCTAAAAAAAAATCACAAAATAAAAAATCGTCAAATCTCGAATATTTTGTTTGAACTTGTTTATATATTCCGCGTTTCAAAAAGTATTTACTTCATCCAAAAAAACTAGTGTTTGAATTTTCAGAAGACGCTCGATATAACAATACCGCGTTATTAAAACCCCGAGCTAGATATTGAGCAACAAGTCTCTTCAGCTGCGCCGGTAATTAGCCCGCGTGTAGTATTGTGAGGTTGTGTGATCGAAACTGACCTAGCGAATTAATTTTCAAATCTATTGTATTCAGCAACCATCACGCCATATCTTCTAATAATAGTCACATGATAATTTCTAAAAATATTGCTACATATAGTACACTACATATTTATAATAGCATCCTGAACCTAAACAACTTCGTGAATGAAACCATCGTGAAGCCTAATTTGCGGCAGAATAGTGATCACAATAATTACTAGAACATGGAAAAATTATTGTAAAACTTATTTGCTGCACTTGTTAACACCCAATTGAGGATCTCTGTCTCTCAATCTTCAGTCATGGCTGCGATTGCACTTGCTGCTGCTGCTGTTGTTCTTGGTCATCTTTAGCACCTTCTGGATGCTGTTGCAAGGCCTCCTGCCTCTTGCCCCACAGCAGAAGATACAGGCCACATATCACAATCACAGATCCCACCACACTGCATGCATGCATACACGTTTGCAAAGCATGAGTGTCAGATGCCAATCACGCCATGCCATGCCATGGGTAAGCAGTATGTATGTTTGCACCTTCCAAGGTAGAGCGGTTCATGCAGGACGGTGAAGTCCATGATGCAGACGATGACCTGCGACACCGGGACGAAGGCGGCGACGAACACCGCCCCCCGCTTCTGGATGCACCACGTCAGCAGCACGAAGGACATGCCCGTCGCCACCACGCCCTGAATTCATTCAGTTCAGGCACAATTAATCAGTTACGACGATCGGCGGCATACCGTCGCAAGCAATTCAGAAGCTTACGGAGTAGAGGATGGTGAGGATCTGGAGCTTGTTGGTGATGATCCAGGAGGCGAGGTTGTGCTTCACGCAGAGGCCGACGACGACGACCTGGAGGAAGCTGAAGGTGGACAGGAAGGCGTTGCAGGAGTAGACGTAGGGGTACTTCCTGGTGATCCTGCCCTGGAGCAGGTACCAGCAGGCGAGGCAGACGCAGTTGCCGAGGATCGCCACCGTGCCAAGCGTCCACCGCCTGCCGGAGTCCGCTCCTGGCGACGGCGGGGATGAAGGGGAGCGGTGGAGCTGGTGGGCGCTGTTTGGGTGGGTGAGGGCCACGCCTCTGTAGAAGGTGAGCAGCATGGCGCCGGCGAGCGAGACGAGCGTGCCGGCGAGCTTGGCGGCGCCGGTGGCGGCCCTGAGGTGGAGCGACTCGGAGCGGGTGGCGACGGCGAGCACGAAGGTGAGCACGGGCGCGATGTTGGAAAAGGCGCTGACGAAGGTCGCCGTGGTGTAGCGCAGCCCCACGAAGACCATGTACTGCCTCATCGCCGCTCTGCGTGCCACCATGCAAGATCGATCGTGTACACCATATGATCCAAACGTTGTTGATTTGAAGATCAAACGGAGAAGATTTGATCAATGAATGGAAAAGTACCCGAGCGCGGCGCTGACGAAGAGGTAGGCGAAGATCTGGAGCGTCATCTTGGGCCTCGACTTGCTGATGGATGAGACCAATCAACACGAAGATGAGAGAAAGGCTACATATGTTGCTTCATGCAATCGAAATGGATGGATGTCGTGTGGACTCCCTCACCCCTCTATGAAGTGCGCGATGGGGCAGAGGAAGATGGCGGCGGCGAGCTGCTGCAGCGTGACGAGCACGAGCGGGTCGAGGCCGCCGGCCATGGCCACCTTGACCAGCGCCACCATCACCGCGGACATCACGTTGAGCGCCAGCATCACCACCGTCGGCAACAACAACCTGCCGCTCCCCATATATATCGCGCTCTCTATTCTGTCTCGCGCTATACCACCACGTAGTAGAGTACACCAAGTCACCAAGACGCACACGCACGCATGCCGCTGGAACAAGAAGAAGATATGTGCAAGCCAAGGTCGGTTGCCTTCGCTTGGGCTGCGCATATGTATCACACTTGTTGATCGGCAGGATAGGAAGAGGACGAACGCGGCAGTTAGTATCTACTCGACGGATTCGGACGAGATATAGAGCACGAGGCGAGAGCGAAGCAATGCAACAGTAATCAAGCAATGCGGGGTAGGAAGGAGATCTTTCACCAATGGCAGCAGTAATCAAACAAGATCTTCCCTTTTTCTTTAGCCACTCTTAATTGTGTGTCCATGATGACCGAGATTGCGATCGAGAGAAGAGAAACTGAACATGATATGATGCACTATTGCAGTTACCTCTTGGCGTTTTGGTCCACGCATTGCATTGCATGCTCGGTGATGCTGCATGTGACTTGGCCGTCCGGCTTCGCGTGCAAGCCTACCGCATGGCTCGCGCCCTCATGATGGTTCGTCTTCACTGGATATCCGTCATGCTTCAGTGATGGTCAGGGTGTGCCCCACATTGGCGGCTTGGCGCAAGTGCTAGCATGCAGTGCTGTTGTCAGATCAGCCGTCTCAGCAAATGATATGTGGTGTTCATGTTGATCCGTGATTCCCGTGTTGTTCGGGACATTGCTACATGACTTCTCCACACAGGCAAGTTGGTGGCGGTGTATAGAGGACTTCGTCTATGGCGGTGTTCTCTGAATACCGGGTCTCGAGTTTCCGGGTGAAAACCCTAGGTCTAACCTTCTCTGGGTGTACCTGGCAGTGGCGGTTTATGCTTCCTTGTTGAAGGCACTGTCTGGAGCTTACTCAGTCCTTCTCTTCTGGGTGAAAATCCACGATCTGGCCTATATGGTTGGATACGGTGACGTCGATGTCCATGCATCGTTTCTTTGTTGAAGGTGTCGCTGTTGGGGGAACCTTCACATCGTCCACGTATTGTCAATGTAAGTGGTAGTAGTTGAGATTTTGCTGTAGTGGGTCGTTCACATCGCCTTGACCCCTATGGGTCTTTTTTCCTTTTTTTTTATTTTCGGCTGTGTGCATTCTAGTTGTGCAGAGGTCTGTTTGTATCTACTTGATGCGATATTATGAGTTAATGAAGAACGCCCTTTATCGATCTATATCTATCTATCTATCTATCCATATCTATCTATCTATCTATCTATCTATCTATATTTATATCTATATATCTATACGGATTCAGACGGGATATAGAGATCTTTCGCCAATGGCAGCAGTAATCAAACAAGATATTTTTTCTTTAGCCACTCTTAATTGTGTGGCCATGATGACCGAGATTGCGATCGATCGATCTGATCGAGAGAAAGAAGAGAAACTGGACATGATATGATGCGCTATTGCAGTTACCTCTTCGCGTTTTGTTCCACACATTGCAGTGCATGCTCGGTGGTGCCATGTGACTTGTCCATCCGGATTCGCGTGCAAGCCTACCTCATGGCTCCCGCCCTCATGATGGTTCGTCTTCACTGGATATCTGTTGTGCTCCGGTTACTGTCAGGGCGTGCTCCACATTGGCACAAGTGCTAGCATTGCACGACCATTGTCTGCGTTGTCAGATCTGTCGTCTCAGCAAATGGTATATGGTGTTCACATTGATCCGCAATTCCTGTGTTGTTCGGGATATTGCTGCATGACTTCTCCACGTGCAAGTTGGTGGAGGCAATATAGAGGACTTCGTCTATGATGGTGTTCTTTGAATACCGGATCTCGAGTTTCTGGATGAAAACCTAGGTCTAACCTTCTCTAGGTGTAGCTGGTAGTGACGGTTTATGCTCCCTTGTTGAAGGCACTGTCTGGAGCTTACTCGGTCTTTTTCTTCTGGGTGAAAAATCCACGATCTGGCGTATATGGTTGGAAACGGTGACGTTGATGTCCATGCATCGTTTTCTTGTTGAAGGTGTCGCTGTTGGGGGAACCTTCACGTCGTCCATGTATTGTCAATGTAAGTGGTAGTAGTTGAGATTTTGCTGCAGTGGGTCGTTTGCATCGCCTTGACCCATATGAGTCTTTTTTTTGGCTATGTGCATCCTACTTGTGCAGAGGCCATGTGTATACTCAATTCTGTTTGTATCCACATGGTATGACATTATGAGTGTATAAAGAACACCCTTTATCGTTCTATCTCTATATATATATCTATACTAATTAATTCTAAACTCCCAAGAAATACCTATATCTATATCTATATCTATATATCTATGTATATCTATCACTAGTAGAAAAGGGGCCAATGGTCCAGGCCGATCCAGCCCATTAGTCCCGGTTCAATCCAGAACCGGGACCAATGGGGGCATTGGATCCGGTTCGTTAGCCCCAGGGGCCGGCCGGGCACGTGTGCCATTGGTCCCGGTTCGTCTGGACCTATTGGTCCCGGTTGGTGGGATGAACTGGGACCAATGTGCCTCGCTCCTGGCCCACCACCATTGGTCCCGATTGGTGGCCTGAACTGGGACCAAAGGACGACCATTAGTCCCGGTCCAAGCCACCAACCGGGACTAAAGGGTTGGTCCTCGTTGCGGCCAAAATTTAGTCCCACCTCGCCAACCGGAGGGGAATCAGACCGGTTTATAAGCCCCTCCCTCTCTGCCTTATTGAGCTTCTCTGAAAATGAAAATAGATGCCCTTATATAGGGAATTTAGGCTAAATTCATACGAATTTCTCTTGAAATTTGTTATGAATTTAATTTGAATTTCCTCTATAAGCGCATCTATGCTCATTTCTGAGTAGCTTTTTATATAGTTTTTTTCTTTTCTGCTATATTTATTTTTTTCTTTTTATTTCTGAGTTGTAATAAGTCATTAAAAATAAGCATCTATGCTCATTTTTAGTAAAGTTAATCATAACTATTTTTTCTTCTATTAATTTTTGAATTGTAATAAGTCATTGAAAATAAGCATCTATGCTCATATTTTAGTAAAGTTAATCACAACTATTTTTTCTTCTTTTTATTTCTGAGTTGTAGTAAGTCATTAAAAATAAGCATCTATGCTCCTTTTTTAGTACAGTTAATCACAACTATTTTTGCTTCAATTCATTTCTGAGTAGTTTTCTATATAGTTTTCTTCCTTTTCAGCTATATTTATTTGTTTTCTTTTTATTTCTCAGTTGTAATAAGTCATTAAAAATAAGCATATATGCTCATTTTTTAGTAAAGTTAATCATAACTATTTTTTCTTCTATTTATTTTTTAATTGTAATAAGTCATTAAGAATAAGCATCTATGCTCATATTTTAGTAAAGTTAATCACAACTATTTTCTTTTCTTTTTATTCCTGAGTTGTAATAAGTCATTAAAAATAAGCATCTATGCTCCTTTTTTAGTACAGTTAATCACAACTATTTTTTGCTTCAATTCATTTCTGAGTATCTTTTTATATAGTTTTTTTTCTTTCTGCTATATTTATTTTTTTCTTTTTATTTCTGAGTTGTAATAAGTCATTAAAAATAAGCATCTATGCTCCTTTTTTACTATAGTTAATCACAACTATTTTTTGCTTCAATTCATTTCTGAGTAGTTTTCTATATAGTTTTTTTTTCTTTTCAGCTATATTTATTTTTTTCTTTTTATTTCTCAGTTGTAATAAGTCATTAAAAATAAAAAAGAGGCGCAATGCTTGTTAATTTGCTTCAAGCCTTTCGGAATAGTGTCAACTGCACTGCACATAGCTCTGTGCAGTCTACCGTATTCCTCAAGACTTGAAGCTAACCAACGTGCAGGAGCATTGGGCCTCTTCGTCATCGTCTCTGCACTCAGGGCTTATAAACAGCTGCGAGTGCCTCTCGCTTGACGAGGTGGGACTAAAAAAACAGCTGCAGGAAGAATCAACAAAAAAACAGCTGCAGAAAATAAAAAAGTAGTTAGACGGGTCCATTGGTACCGGTTGGTGGCACCAACCGGTACCAATGCCACTCTTTGGTACTGGTTGGTGCCACCAACCGGGACCAAAGGTCTTCGTTTCCGGCCCTTTGGGCTGCTGAAAAGAGGCCTTTGGTCCCGGTTGGTGGCACCAACCGTGACGAAAGGGGGCATTAGTCCCGGTTGGAGCCACCAACCGGGACCGATGCACTTGCTATATATACAGGACTTAACAGTTTTCGATCTCTCCTGCTCCACTCCCGTCGCCGCGCGTCTCCCTGCCGCCACCTCGCCGTCGCCGCCCCGCCCCGCCACGCCGCCCCGCCCAGCCCCGCCCCGCCCCGCGCGCCCCGCCCAGCCCGCCCGCGCCGCGCCCCGATCGGCGTCGCGCCGCCTCGACACCGTCGCCGCCCCGCTCCGCACCTCGCCGTCGCCTTCGCCGTCGCCGTCGCCGCCCCGCTCCGCACCTCACCGTCGCCTTCGCCGTTGCCGTCGCAGGTCGTACGTGAGCACCTCGCCATCGCCTTCGCCGGCCGTCACCGTCATTTTTTTGTTAGATTTAATTAGATTTTTTTGTTAGGTTAGATGTGTAGTAATCTAGATATATGTAGTTCATAGATTTTGTTGTTAGATTAGATTTTTTTTTGGTTAGATTAGATGTGTAGTAATTAATTTGTTTATATTATGTTAGATTTTTTTGTTAGATTAATTAGATTTTTTTGTTAGGTTAGATGTGTAGTAATCTAGATATATGTAGTTCATAGATTTTGTTGTTAGATTAGATTTTTTTTTGGTTAGATTAGATGTGTAGTAATTAATTTGTTTATATTATGTTAGATTTTTTTGTTAGATTAATTAGATTTTTTTGTTAGGTTAGATGTGTGTAGTAATTTAGATATGTAGTTCATAGATTTTTTTGTTAGATTAGATTTTTTTGTTAGATTAGATGTGTAGTAATTAATTTTTTTATATTATGTTAAATTTTTTTGTTAGATTAATTAGATTTTTTGTTAGATTAGATGTGTGTAGTAATTTAGATATGTAGTTCATAGTTTTTTTGTTTGATTAGATTTTTTTTGTTAGATTAGATGTGTAGTAATTAATTTGTTTATATTATGTTAGATTTTTTTGTTAGATTAATTAGATTATTTTTGTTAGATTAGATGTGTAGTAATTTTGATATGTAGTTCATATATTTTTTTTGTCATATTAGATTTTTTTGTTAGATTAGATGTGTAGTATTTAGAAAAAGGAAAAAAATAAGAAGTAGTTTATATATAGTTGAACTAGCTAGTTGATTTAATAAACTAATTTATTTTACTATATATAGAAGTAGTTTGTTTTTAGTAAGTACTACTTATTTATTTATAGTAAGTGCTTAGTAGTTGAACTAGATAGTTGATTTAATTAATAAAACTACTTTTATTTAACTATATATAGAAGTAGTTGCCGCATCGACGTCGGCGATGCCTATCCCGCATCCTCGTCGTCGTCGACTCGGCGGTGGAGGCCTGCTTGATCAGGGCCATGTTCGGGACTGGGCTCCGCCGGACTGGTATTGGGAGGTGCTACCTTCCGGGGGACGTATGTTGGTGAGGAGGCAGCCCGTTGTTGACCCGATCCTTGTTTGGTGGCGGTCGCGTGGGCCAGTGACGGTGGTGAGGCATTCCGGACACCGCGGAGGTGGTACGTCACCGTGTCAGCGAGGAGGACGAGCACGTCCGTCGCTACATGGTTGCATTGGAGGGCAGATTCGACAATACCTGGCAGGTTCTTCAGGGATCTCACTGGAGCTATGATCCTGTGATGGTTCCTTATCTTTGGGTGTCCACCGCTTGCGTCGATACCCGTCGGGTGCTACGGTTCTAGTTGTATTAGTGATAATATTCGACGATGTACGGACACCAAGAGATGATGTACTTTTGCTTATAATTATTGAATGCATGCTAATTTGAATACTATACTTTATTTTATGATTTGGTTTTGCTTATTTTATGATTTGGTTTTGCTTATTGAATGCTCATATTGGATAAGTTCTCCTTAATTCCCATGTGCTAGACAATTTGATATAATAATGCATTCGGGAATGAAAGGAGGAGCTACGTACATCGATCATCGATAGTCAACCCGTGATTAATAATAATGATCTAGTTTAATATTTGAATTATGAACGCAGGCCGGAAATGTCGTACTCATCGGACGACGAAAACCGCCCGGGGGAGTGTGACTGGTGCCACGACGACCGAGGTATCTGCGACAGGTTCATTGTGCTGGACGAAGATCGTCGCTTCAGCATTAAGCTCGAGGAGACCTTCGATGTTCATACAATAAGCAACCGACGATAATAGTTTTTTCGTAATTACTCATGACTTCAACTATTTTAATCATGACAATATTTTCATCTTTTCCAATTCGACTAGCTTATCCCATGCTTTGCAAGACGCTATGTCTTGGAGAGGATGGGTTTTGAAGACCATGAAAGTTTCGAAACCAAAAAAATTATCCTAAGTACCCATCATGGTGTGGATTTTCAAGTAAAGCTGTACAATGCTCAGAGTGTATCCCATTTTGGTTGCAAAAATTGGGAAGCACTTTGCAAGATGTATGGTTTTGATGAGGGTATGCTTGTTACCATGGATCTTGGTGATCCTACAATCGAGCAAGAGAGACCTACGATTTTCGTCCTTGTGGATACACCTCCAATTCTTCCCCCATGTGAGCTTAACATAGTTATTAAGTAATTTATATTCTTTATTTCAAAATAGTTGACAACTTATTCTCCATTGACAGCTTATTTTCATTCTTCAAAGAATGTGCGAAAGATGGTAGACAGAACCTACTACACCTAAGGCTCCGAACTAACTTATCAGGAGAAAAATCATCTGGTCGCATTTTGTACTGATCTTGAGAATTACAATGTCTACAATCGAACTCCTCAACATTATGGTCAATACGTGCCACTAGTGCACGTGTTGAACTACGGTAACTACCATGGAGATACCCTGGTAAGATTTTTGTACTATTACAACATCCGTGCATCTTTTTGCACACTTCTAAAACTAGTACATCATATCATTGCTAACTACGAAGTTATTACTATGTTTTTCAATAGATAATCCCGAATGATTGTGTGCCTCATCTGATGTATACACACGGTAGCCTTCATGTTTTGAACATACAACCAGGTCGTCCTACGAATCTCAACTGTCCATACCGGGTTTCTAAAATAAGTGGAGACATGAGAATCAAAGAATGGAAAAAATGTATGGACAGTCGTAAGGAGCTTCTTGGAAGCAACATTCAGCGAAGGGCAAAAATTGGAGACAGGATGATCGCCATTCTTCATAATGGAGAGTCAGGGTCTATATTGTTTTATGCTATTTTACCTTAAGGGTGTTTACGTCCTACCTGATACTGATGATCATGTGTTAAGAACAATTATGCAGGGTTGGGTTCGATGACTATGAGGATGATGATCGTATGACTTATTATTAATAACGAGTAGAAGTTGTATGATGATGCATGATTAGTAGGACGAGTACTTTTATTATATATGCTAATGTATGCGAGCATGCATGAGTTATTATATCAGCGGATAAAATGAACATATATAGCAGCAGCGTTGGTAAACCAAGGACGAAGATATAAGAGAGGACACTTCTCTCTATCAGCTAGCTAATATAACAACCTAAAAATAACCCCCAAAACCCCTAAAGCAGCCAATTTTCAAAAAAAAACATGGACTTTTGGTCCCGGTTGGTGCCACCAACCGGGACCAAAGGCCCCCTGACTGGGCTCGGCGCACAGAGCCACGTGGAGGCACATTAGTCCCGGTTCTAGTTTGAACCGAGACTAATGGGTGGAGGTATTAGTAACGGCCCATTAGTCCCGGTTCATGAACCGGGACTAAAGGCCCTCACGAACCGGGACTATTAAGTGTTTTTCTACTAGTGTATACAGATTCAGACGAGATATAGAGCACGAGGCTAGAGCGAAGCAATGCAAAAGTAATCATGTCTATGTTTTTAAAACTTTGGTTTATGAATGTTTTTAATTTACCGTATTATGACATAAGGACACAGGAGACGAGCCAAATCGATGGCGGTACTTGTCGGTGTCAAAATCGACAGATCTCGGGTAGGGGGTCCCAAATTGTGCGTCTAAAGATCGAAGGTAACAAGGAGGCAGGGGACATGATGTTTACCCAGATTCAGGCCCTCTTAATGTAGGTAATACCCTACTTCCTGCTTGATTGACTATGATGAATATAGGGGTTACAAGAGTTGATCTACCTCGAGATCGTAATGGCTAAACCCTAGGTGTTTATCCTATATGATTGTGTTCTCCCCTATAGACTAAACCCCCGGTTTATATAGGCACCGGAGGGGACTAGGGGTGTACAAAGTCGGTTTACAGAGAAAGGAAACTATTGATCCGGACGCCAAGCTTGCCGTCCACGCAAAGGAGAGTCCCATCCGGACACGGGAGGAGGCCTTCTGTCCTTGTACCTTCATGACCTGTTAGTTCAGTCCATGTGACATAAGTCGGCTTCCCAAGGACCCCATAATCTAGGACTCCCTCAGTAGCCCGCGTACTTGCCTTCAATGATGATGTTGTATCCGGCTTTATGTCTTCGGCTTTTGCAAGGTAAGTTCCTCACTATGCTTTATATAGTTCGGGTTCTGCATTAAATATTGCACCATCGAGCTTCCGCGCCGCCATCGCCTCGGCTCCCACGTGGCAGATGAATACGAAGGGTCTAGCATTTTTACAAATAACCCATTGACCATGTAGATAAGGTGCTTATAAAAGAGAGATCGAATCTCAGATTCCATTCCTCACCAGACGAAAATCCTTTGGGCTTGCCATAAGAAACCAACCAAAGATGGCCAACGCTCCTTGCTCTTCCTCGCATCCCCAAGGCCCTCAAGAAGGCGACTGGGAGAGCTGCTCGGTGTCCCACGCTTAACTGGCCACGCTGCAGGTGCATGGATATCTCCCTCCATCGGATCTGGTCCCTGTTCGAGCGGGATTAACCACCTACAATGGCGAAGCCCTGACAGAGAAATTCCCCAATCCCAATCCAGGGGAGCGGGTGTGCTTTGTTTCCTTTTTGCTGAGGGGCATGGGATTTCCAATCCACCCCTTCCTCAGAGGTCTTCTAGAGTACTACGGTCTCCAACTACACAACCTCACGCCGGGCTCCATTTTACATATCACGGTTTTGTTGTCCTCTGCGGGCTGTTCCTAGGCTGCGAGGCCCATTTCGATTTATGGAGGAAATATTTCTACCTTGTCCCCCGCTCCCAGAAGGGATCTATTTTCGAGGTGGGCGGTGCCGAAGTATGGCGCATAGGCGGAACAGGATACCTGGCCGACACTCTGAAGAAGGCATCCGAAGAGTGGCCCTTAGAGTGGTTTTATATCGACAACGTAGTCCTTTCAGACCCTATCCAGCAAGGTCTTCCCGAATTCTCCTCAGTTCCTTTAAAGAAGCACGCCAGCTGACGTCTTCGAAGCTACAAAGAAGAAGATAGTGCGGAGGTTAAGCTGTTAGCGAACAAGGTCCGAATGCTTGCCCACTCCAAACTATCCATAGTCGAGGTAATGTCGATTTCAATAACGCGATGCGTTCAGCCACTTCAATCCAGGGGGTTTCCCATGTGGCATTATAATGGTGAGGATGACGCCACACGTTGTGGGCGCAACGGTCCGGCTAATTTTGCCGTGTTGGGTACCACATTGGCCGATCTTTTCAAATGGGAAAAGGAAGACCGCTCGCCTGAAGTGCCGAGAAGGTTTCTCCATGTATACTCCCATTGACTAGGTGAGTCATCGGTTATAGGCCTCAATTGATCTGTTTTTTCTCAAGTATGTTTTATAACCAAGTGTAATCCAACTGCCTTTAATAGGAATGGAGAAAGGTCGCCGAGGGGATCTACTGCCCTGCTCCGTAACCGGAGGAGCATAATCAAGACCTGGCTATAGGATACGAAGAAGGTCTGAACATATTCATGGATTTCAAGGATGGAGTCTTTTATTAGACGAGCTACGACGACACATAGGTGGCCATTATAGCCGACTACCCTGGCCTCCTTCCTTCCTCCCATGTAAGTACCTACTACCTCTTGAGCATGCGTTGGTTTTTCCCTTGAAGAGGAAAGGGTGATGCAGCAAAGTAGCGTAAGTATTTCCCTCAGTTTTGAGAACCAAGGTATCAATCCAGTAGGAGGCTCCTCAAAAGTCCCACGCACCTACACAAACAAACAAGAACCTCGCAACCAACGCGATAAAGGGGTTGTCAATCCCTTCATGGTAACTTGCGAAAGTGAGATCTGATAGAGATAATAAGATAAGATAAATATTTTTGGTATTTTTATGATATAGATTGGAAAATAGAAGATGAAAATAAAATTAGATGGAAAACTTATATGATAAAAGATAGACCCGGGGGCCATAGGTTTCACTAGTGGCTTCTCTCAAGATAGCATAATTATTACGGTGGGTGAACAAATTACTATCGAGCAATTGATAAAAAAGTGCATAGTTATGAGAATATCTAGGCATGACCATGTATATAGGCATCACGTCCGCAACAAGTAAACCGACTCCTGCCTGCATCTACTACTATTACTCCACATATCGACCGACTCATGTCTGCATCTAGAGTATTAAGTTCATAAGAACAGAGTAACGCCTTAAGCAAGATGACATGATGTAGAGGGATAAAATCATGCAATATGATATAAACCCCATCTTTTTATCCTCGATGGCAAAAATACAATACGTGCCTTGCTGCCCCTACTGTAACTGGGAAAGGACACCGCAAGATTGAACCCAAAGCTAAGCACTTCTCCCATGGCAAGAAAGATCAATCTAGTAGGCCAAACCAAACTGATAATTTGAAGAGACTTGCAAAGATAACCAATCATACATAAAAGAATTTAGAGGAGATTCAAATATTTCTCATAGATAAACTTGATCATAAACCCATAATTCATCGGATCTCGACAAACACACTGCAAAAAGAGTTACATCGGATAGATATCCAAGAATAGGAAGGAGAACTTTGTATTGAGAATCAAAGAGAGAGAAGAAGCCATCTAGCTAATAACGATGGACCCGAAGGTCTGTGGTAAACTACTCACTACTCATCGGAGAGGCCTTGGTGGTGATGGAGAGGCCCTCCTTGGCTGATCCCCCCTCCGGCGGAGCGCCGGCGAAGGCTCCAAGATGGGATCTCGCGGATACAGAAGGTTGCGGCAGTGGAAACAATTTCTCGTGGTGCTCCTGGATGTTTTCGGGGTACGTAGATATATATAGGCGAATGATGTCGGTCAGGGGAGCCACGAGGGGCCCACAAGGCAGGGGGGCATGCCCACCCTTACTGGGCGCGCCGGCCACCCTCGTGGCCACCTCGGCTACTTCTTGACGTCCACTCCAAGTCTCCTGGATTGCGTTTGTTCCAAAAAGATCGCTCCCGAAGGTTTCATTCCGTTTGGACTCTGTTTGATATTCCTTTCCTTCGATATTACTAAAATAGGCAAAAAAATAGCAATTCGAGCAGGGCCTCCGGTTAGTAGGTTAGTCCCAAAAATGATATAAAATTGTAAAGCAAAGCCCATAAACATCCAAAAAGGTAATATAATAGCATGGAACAACAAAAATTATACCCCAAGCTTAATTCCTGCTCGTCCTCGAGTAGGTAAATGATAAAAACAGAATTTTTGATGTGGAATGCTACCTAGCATAATTCTCAATGTATTTCTCTTTATTGTGGCATGATTGTTCAGATCCAAATGATTCAAGATAAAAGCTTATAAAACATAAAAATAGTAATACTTCGAAGCATACTAGCAAATAATCATGTCCTATCAAAATGGCATAGCCAAAGAAAGCTCATCCCTACAAAATCATATAGTTAGGCCATGCTTCATCTTTATCACAGAAAATACTCTCCTTATGCATTACCCCGATGACGAGCCGAGCAATTGGTTCATACTTTTTAACGTGCTTCAGCCTTTTCAATTCTTACGCAATACATGAGCGCAAGCTATGGACATAGGAATATGTGTGGTATATGGTGGTGGTTATGAAGACAAAGAGGGAGAAGATAGTCTCACATCAACTATGCGTATCAACGGGCTATGGAGATGCCCATTAATAGATATCAATGTGAGTGAGTAGGGATTGCCATGCAACGGATGCACTAGAGCTATAAATATATGAAAGCTCAACAAAAGATACTAAGTGGATGTGCATCCAACTTGCTTGCTCACGAAGACCTAGGGCGTTTTGAGGAAGCCCATCATTAGAATATACAAGCCAAGTTCTGTAATAAAAAATTCCCACTAGTATATGAAAGTGACAATATAAGAGACTCTCTATCATGAATATCATGGCGCTACTTTGAAGCACAAGTGTGGTAAAAGGAGATAGTAGCATTGTCCCTTCTCTCTTTTTCTCTCATTTTTTTATTTGGTGGGCTTCTTTGGCCTCTTTTTTTATGGGCTTCTTTGGCCTCTTTTTTTATAAAGTCTGAAGTCTCATCCCGACTTGTGGGGGAATCATAGTATTCATCATCCTTTCCTCACTTGGGACAATGCTCTAATAATGAAGGTCATCACACTTTTATTGATTTACAACTCAAGAATTACAACTCAATACTTAGAACAAAATATGACTCTATGTGAATGCCTTCGGCGGTGTACCGGGATATGCAATGAATCAAGAGTGACATGTATGAAAATTATGAAGGTGGCCTTGCCACAAATACGATGTCAACTACATGATCATGCAAAGAGCAATATGACAATGATGGAGGGTGTCACAATAAACGGAACGGTGGAAAGTTGCATGGAAATATATCTCGGAATGACTATGGAAATGCCATAATAGGTAGGTATGGTGGCTGTTTTGAGGAAGGTAAATAATGGATTCATAATACCGGCGAAAGTTGCGCGGCATAATAGAGGCTAGCAAAGTGGAAGGGTAAGTGTGTGTATATCCATGGACTCACATTAGTCATAAAGAACTCATATACTTATTGCAAAAATTTATTAGCCCTCGAAGAAAAGTACTACTAAGCATGCCCCTAGAGGGGTAAATTGGTAGGAAAAGACCATCGCTCGTCCCCGACTGCCACTCATAAGGAAAACACTCAAAGAGCACCCCATGCAGCAAATTTGTCACACAACTTTTACCATACGTGCATGCTACGGGACTTGCCAACTTTAACACAAGTATTTCCCAATTTCATAATTACCCAACTAGCATGAATCTAACATTATTACCTTTATATCTCAAAACAATTATCAAGCATCAAATTGATTATAGTTTTTAATGCACTTTCTATGATAGTTTTTATTATACCCAACGTGGATGCTCATCATTCCAGGACCAAATTTATAACCATAGAAAATACCATGCTGTTATAAAAGAGTCTCAAAATAATATAAATGAAGCATGAGAGATCAAAAATCTCTTCAAAATAAAGCCACCACCGTGCTCTAAAAAATATAAGTGAAGCACATAGAGCAAAACTATCTAGCTCAAAAGATATAAGTGAAGAACATAGAGTATTCTAGTAAATTCTAGATCATGTGGGTTTCTCCCAAAAGGTGTGTACAACAAGGATGATTGTGGTAAACTAAAAATCAAAGACTCATATCATACAAGACGCTCCAAGCAAAACACATATCATGTGGTAAATAAAAATATAGCTCCAAGTAAAGTTACCGATAAACGAAGACGAAAGAGGGGATGCCTTCCAGGGCATCCCCAAGCTTAGGATTTTGGTTGTCCTTGAATATATTGGGGTTCCATGGGCATCCCCAAGCTTAGGCTTTTGACACTTCTTATTCCATAGTCCATCAAATATTTACCCAAAACTTGAAAACTTCACAACACAAAACTCAACAGGAAATCTTATAAGCTCCGTTAGTGCAAGAAAGAAAAACCACCACATAAGGTACTGTAATGAACTCACTCTTTATTTATATTGATGTTAAACCTACTGTATTCCAACTTCTCTATGGTTCATACCCCCCGATACTAGCCATAGATGCATCAAAATAAGCAAACAAACACGAAAAATAGAATCTGTCAAAAACAGAACAGTCTGTAGCAATCTGTAGCTTTTTAATACTTCTGGAACTCCAAAAATCCTACTAAAATAGGACGTCCTAGGTAATTTGTCTATTGAACTACAGTTAAAAGAATCAATGCAAAATCACGTTTCTGTGATTTATTAAATTTTTTGTCGTGCATGCAAAGTTTCTGTTTTTCAACATCAGTATCCATTTTATTATTATCCATATCGACGATAATCTCCCCAGATTCAGACATAGTGGCAACAGGCAAACGAGGAAGAGGCAAACGGAAAATAGAGGGCGAATAAAACGGCAAGGGTGAAGTGGGGGAGAGGAAAACGAGAGGCAAATGGCAAATAATGTAATGCGAGGGAGATGCGTTTGTGATGGGTACTTGGTATGTCTTGACTTGAGCGAAGACCTCCCCGGCAATGGCGCCAGAAATCCTTCTTGCTACCTCTTGAGCATGCGTTGGTTTTTTCCTTGAAGAGGAAAGGGTGATGCAACAAAGTAGCATAAGTATTTCCCTCAGTTTTGAGAACCAAGGTATTAATCCGGTAGGACGCTCCTCAAAAGTCCCACGCACCTACACAAACAAACAAGAACCTCACAACCAACGCGATAAAGGGGTTGTCAATCCCTTCACGGTAACTTGCAGAAGTGAGATATGATAGAGATAATATGATAAGATAAATATTTTTGGTATTTTTATGATATAGATTGGAAAATAAAAAATGCAAATAAAAGTAGATGGAAAACTTATATGATAAAAGATAGACCCGGGGGCCATAGGTTTCACTAGTGGCTTCTCTCAAGATAGCATAATTATTACCGTGGGTGAACAAATTACTGTCGAGCAATTGATAAAAAAGTGCATAGTTATGAGAATATCTAGGCATGATCATGTATATAGGCATCACATCCGCAACAAGTAGACCAACTCCTGCCTGCATCTACTACTATTACTCCACGCATCGACTGACTCCTGCCTGCATCTAGAGTATTAAGTTCATAAGAACAGAGTAACGCCTTAAGCAAGATGACATGATGTAGAGGGATAAACTCATGCAATATGATATAAACCCCATCTTTTTATCCTCGATGGCAACAATACAATATGTGCCTTGCTGCCCCTACTGTCACTGGGAAAGGACACCGCAAGATTGAACCCAAAGCTAAGAACTTCTCCCATGGCAAGAAAGATCAATCTAGTAGGAGCCAAACCAAACTGATAATTCGAAGAGACTTACAAAGATAACCAATCATACATAAAAGAATTCAGAGGAGATTCAAATATTTCTCATAGATAAACTTGATCATAAACCCACAATTCATGGGATCTCGACAAACACACCGCAAAAAGAGTTACATCAAATAGATCTCCAAGAAGAGGAAGGAGAACTTTGTATTGAGAATTAAAGAGAGAGAAGAAGCCATCTAGCTAATAACTATGGACCCAAAGGTCTGTGGTAAACTACTCACTACTCATCGGAGAGGCCTTGGTGGTGATGGAGAGGCCCTTCGTGGCCGATCCCCCCTCCGACGGAGCGCCGGCGAAGGCTCCAAGATGGGATCTCGCGGATACCAAAGGTTGCGGAAGTGGAAATAATTTCTTGTGGTGCTCCTGGATATTTTCGGGGTACGTAGATATATATAGGTGAAGGAAGTCGGTCAGGGGAGCCACGAGGGGCCCACGAGGTAGGGGGGCGCGCCCACCCTTACTGGGCACGGCGGCCACCCTCGTGGCCGCCTCGGCTGCTTCTTGACGTCCACTCCATGTCTCCTGGATTGCGTTTGTTCCAAAAAGATCACTCCCGAAGGTTTCATTCCGTTTGGACTCCGTTTGATATTCCTTTCCTTCGATATACTGAAATAGGCAAAAAAAATAGCAATTCGGGCTGAGCCTCTGGTTAGTAGGTTAGTCCCAAAAATGATATAAAAGTGTAAAGTAAAGCCCATAAAAATCCAAAACAGGTAATATAATAGCATGGAACAATAAAAAGTTATAGATACGTTGGAGACGTATCAGTACCGAGGGGACGTCTCCTCAAAAAAGGGTTTTCCCACCGTGACTCACCCACTGTACCATATCATGTTCCCAAGGGGCGACACTCGTGCCAGCGCGATACAACAAATGCGTCCTCTAAGAATTTTACCGAATGCTTATAATGCTCTTAGCTCAGCGGATGCTTATATCCGAGCTGCTCGTGATGGAGTTGCTGGAGCCACTCACCAGCTTTCGAAGGATATGCGGGTAAGAATTTTTGGGCAAATTCAATAATCATATGCCAGTAGCCCTCGAGTCTTGAAGCAGTTGGCCCAACTGATTTAAGAGTCGTTACTTTGTTAGGTACTCACAAAGAGGAGTAAAAATTTATCCAAGGAGCTTGAGGAATGCCTAACAAAGCTATCTGCTGCTACTGCCGAACTCGAAGATTTAAAGAAATCCAAGTAGGCACCTGATGGTAAGCGTAGCAGTAGTTCGAAGATAAGGCTTCCATGAATACAAAGAGGTTTCCTAATTACAGTTGTGTCGCATTGGTAGGCTTGACAGATCCGCTTCCAGTGACCATTTCCTTTGCAGTAGAAACACTCAGTTTCAGGCTTTAGTCTAGCTTTGGGCTTCTTCACGGAAGTGACAACTTGCTTGCCATTCTACTTGAAGTTCCCTTTCTTTTCCTTTGCCCTTTTCTTGAAACTAGTGGTCTTGTCAATCATCAACACTTGATGCTCCCTTTTTGATTTCTACCTTTGTCAATTTCAGCATCATGAAAAGCTCGGGAATTGTTTTCGTCATCCCTTGCATACTATAGTTCATCACGAAGTTCTAGTAACTTGGTGATGGTGACTAGAGAACTTTGTCAATCACTATCTTATATAGAAGACTAACTCCCACTTGATTCAACCAATTGTAGTACCCAGACAATCTGAGCACATGCTCACTGCTTGAGCTATTCTCCTCCATCTTTTAGCTATAGAACTTGTTGGAGACTTCATATCTCTCAACTCGGGTATTTGCTTGAAATATTAACTTCAACTCCTGGAACATCTCATATGGTCCATGACATTCAAAATGTCTTTGAAGTCCCGATTCAAAGCCGTTAAGCATGGTGCACTAAACTATCAACAGTAGTCATCATATTGAGCTAGCCAAACGTTCATAACGTCTGCATCTGCTCCTGCAATAGGTCTGTCACCTAGCAGTGCATCAAGGACATAATTATTCTGTGCGGCAATGAGGATAAACCTCAGATCACAGACCTAGTCCGCATCATTGCTACTATCATCTTTCAACTTAGTTTTCTCTAGGAACACATATAAAAACATAGGGAAACAACTACGCGAGCTATTGATCTACAACATTATTTGCAAAATACTATCAGGACTAAGTTCATGATAAATTAAAGTCCAGTTAATCATATTACTTAAGAACTCCCACTTAGATAGACATGCCTCTAATCATCTAAGTGATCACTTGTTCCAAATCAACTAAACCATGTCTGATCATCACGTGAGATGTAGTAGTTTTCAATGGTGAACATCACTATGTTGATCATATCTACTATATGATTCACATTCGACCTTTTGGTCTTAGTGTTCCGAGGCCATATCTGCATATGCTAGGCTCCTCAAGTTTACCCCGAGTATTCTGCATGTGCAAAACTGGCTTGCACCCGTTGTATGTGAACGTAGAGCTTATCACACCCGATCATCACGTGGTGTCTCGGCACAGAGAATTGCAGCAACGGTGCATATTCAGGGAGAACACTTATACCTTGAAATTTAGTAAGGGATCATCTTATAATGCTACCACCGTACTAAGCAAAATAAGATGCATAAAAAATAAACATCACATGCAATCAAAATATGTGACATGATATGGCCATCATCATCTTGTGCCTTTGATCTCCATCTCCAAAGTACCATCATGATCTCCATCGTCACCGGCATGACACCATGATCTCCATCATCTTGATCTTTATCAACATGTCATTACATGGTCGTCTTGCCAACTATTGCTTTTGCAACTATTGTTATCGCATAGCGATAAAGTAAAGCAATTATATGGCGCTTGCATCTTATGCAATAAAGAGACAACCATAAGGCTCCTGCCAGTTGCCGATAACTTTTACAAAACATGATCATCTCATACAACAAATTATATCACATCATGCCTTGACCATATCACATCACAGCAAGCCCTGCAAAAAACAAGTTAGACGTCCTCTACTTTGTTGTTGCAAGTTTTACGTGGTTGCTACGGGCTTCTAGCAAGAATCGTTTTTACCTACGCATCAAAACCACAATGATTTTTTTATCAAGTGTGTTGTTTTAACCTTCAACAAGGACCGGGCGTAGCCACACTCGATTCAACTAAAATTGGAGAAACAGACACCCGCCAGCCACCTATGTGCATAAGCATGTCGGTAGAACCAGTCTCATGATTGCGGTCATGTAATGTCGATCCGGGCCGCTTCATCCAACAATACCGCTGAATCAAAGTATGACATGCTGGCAAGAAGTATGACTATTATCGCCCACAACTCTTTGTGGTCTACTTGTGCATATAATATCTACGCATCGACCTGGCTCGGATGCCACTGTTTGGGAACATGGTACTTTAAAAAAAATCCTACGATCACGCAAGATCTATCTAGGTGATGCATAGAAACGAGAGGGAAGAGTGTGTCTACGTACCCTTGTAGACCGAAAGCGGAAGCGTTATGACAACGCGGTTGATGTAGTCGTATGTCTTCACGAGTCGACCGATCAAGTACAGAACGCACGGCACCTCTGCGATCTGCACACGTTCAGCAGATTGACAAAACCTTCTGGTTGCATCATATACAACTCTTCTTTAAGAAATATCCAATTAAGGAATGTAGTTTTGACATCCATTTGCCAGATTTCATAAAATATGGCAACTACTAACATGATTCGGACGGATCTAAGCATCGCTACAGTTGAGAAAATCTCATTGTAGTCAACACCTTGAACTTGTCGAAAACCTTTTGCGACAAGTCGAGCTTTGTAGATAGTAACACTACTATAAGTGTCCGTCTTCCTGTTGAAGATCCATTTATTTAATATGGCTTGCCGACCATCGGGCAAGTCCACCAAAGTCCACACTTTGTTCTCATACATGGATCCCATCTCAGATTTAATGGCCTCCAGCCATTTCGCGGAATCTGGGCTCATCTTCGCTTCCTCATAGTTTGTAGGTTCATCATGGTCTAGTAACATGACTTTCAGAATAGGATTACCGTACTACTCTAGTGTGGACCATACTCTGGAAAACCTACGAGGTTCTGTAGTAACTTGATCTGAAGTTTCATGATCATCATCATTAGCTTCCTCACTAATTCTTGTAGGAATCACTAGAACTGATTTCTGTGATGAACTACTTTCCAATTCGGAAGAAGGTACAATTACCTCATCAAGGTCTACTTTCCTCCCACTCACTTCTTTCGAGAGAAACTTCTTCTCTAGAAAGGATCCATTCTTAGCAATGAATATCTTGCCTTCGGATCTGTGATAGAAGGTGTATCCAACAGTTTCCTTTGGGTATCCTATGAAGATGCAGTTCTCCGATTTGGGTTCGAGCTTATCAGGTTGAAGCTTTTTCACATAAACATTACAACATAAAACTTTAAGAAACGACAACTTTGGTTTCTTGCCAAACCATAGTTCCATAAGGCGTTGTCTCAACGGATTTTGATGGTGCCCTGTTTAACGTGAATGTAGCTGTCTCTAATGCATAACTCCAAAACGATAGTGGTAACCTGGTAAGAGACACATAGATCGCACCATATCCAATAAAGTGTGGTTACGACGTTCAGACACACCATTACGCGATGGTGTTCCGTGTGGCGTGAGCTATGAAACTATTCCACATTGTTTTAAATGAAGGCCAAGCCCATAACTCAAATATTCTCCTCTACGATCAGATCGTAGAAACTCTATTTTCTTGTTACGATGATTCTCCACTTCACTCTGAAATTCCTTGAACTTTTCAAATGTTTCAAACTTGTGTTTCATTAAGTAGATATACCCATATCTGCTCAAATCATCTGTGAAGGTCAGAAAATAATGATACCCGCCATGAGCATCAACACTCATTGGACCGCTTACATCGGTATGTATTATTTCCAATAAGTCACTATCTCGTTCCATTGTTCCGGAGAACGGAGTTTTAGTCATCGTGCCCATAAGGCATGGTTCGCAAGCATCAAATGATTCATAATCAAGTGATTCAAAAATCCATCTTTATGGAGTTTCTTCATGCGCTTTACACCGATATGACCCAAACGGCAGTGCCACAAATATGTTGCACTATCATTATCAACTTTGCATCTTTTGGCATCAATATTATGAATATGTGTATCACTACAATCATTATTCAATAAACCATCAACATTGGGTGTATGACCAATAGAAGGTTTTATTCATGTAAACAGAATAACAATTCATTCTCTGTCTTAAATGAATAATCGTATCGCAATAAACATGATCTAATCATATTTATGCTCAACGCAAACACCAAATAACATTTATTTAGGCTCTACACAAATCTCGAAAGTATATGGAGTGTGCGATGATGATCATATCAATCTTGGAACCACTTCCAACACACATCATCACTTCACCCTCAACTAGTCTCTGTTTATTCTGTAACTCCTGTTTCGAATTACTAATCTTAGCAACCGAACAAGTATCAAATACTCAGGGGCTACTATAAACACTAGTAAGGTACACATCAATAACCTGTATATCAAATATACCCTTGTTCACTTTGCCATCCTTCTTATCCACCAAATATTCAGGCCATTTCCGCTTCTAGTGACCATTTCCTTTGCAGTAGAAACACTCAGTTTCAGGCTTTAGTCGAGCTTTGTGCTTCTTCACGGAAGTGACAACTTGCTTGCCATTCTACTTGAAGTTCACTTTCTTTTCCTTTGCCCTTTTCTTGAAACTAGTGGTCTTGTCAATCATCAACACTTGATGCTCCCTTTTTGATTTCTACCTTTGTCGATTTCAGCATCATGAAAATCTCAGGAATTGTTTTCGTCATCCGTTGCATACTATAGTTCATCACGAAGTTCTAGTAACTTGGTGATGATGACTAGTGAACTCTGTCAATCACTATCTTATCTGAAGACTAACTCCCACTTGATTCAAGGAATTGTAGTACCCAGACAATCTGAGCACATGCTCACTGCTTGAGCTATTATCCTCCATCTTTTAGCTATAGAACTTGTTGGAGACTTCATATCTCTCAACTTGGGTATTTTCTTGAAATATTACTTTCAACTCCTGGAACATCTCATATGGTACATGATATTCAAAACGTCTTTGAAGCCTCGATTCTAAGCCGTTAAGCATGGTGCACTAAACTATCAAGTAGTCATCATATTGAGCTAGCCAAATGTTCATAACATCTGCATCTACTCCTGCAATAGGTCTGTCACCTAGCGGTGCATCAAGGACATAATTATTCTACGCAGCAATGAGGATAAACCTCAGATCACGGACCTAGTCCGCATCATTGCTACTATCATCTTTCAACTTAGTTTTCTCTAGGAACACATATAAAAACACAGGGAAACAACTATGCGAGCTATTGATCTACAACATTATTTGCAAAATAATTATCAGGACTAAGTTCATGATAAATTAAAGTTCAAGTAATCATATTACTTAAGAACTCCCACTTAGATAGACATCCCTCTAATCATCTAAGTGATCACTTGTTCCAAATCAACTAAACCATGTCTGATCATCACGTGAGATGGAGTAGTTTTCAATGGTGAACATCACTATGTTGATCATATCTACTATATGATTCACGTTCGACCTTTCGGTCTGAGTGTTCCGAGGCCATATCTGCATATGCTAGGATCGTCAAGTTTACCCCGAGTATTCTATGTGTGCAAAACTGGCTTGCACCCATTGTATGTGAACGTAGAGCTTATCACACCCGATCATCACGTGGTGTCTCAGCACGAAGAACTGTAGCAATGGTGCATATTCAGGGAGAACACTTATACTTTGAAATTTAGTAAGGGATCATCTTATAATGCTACCGCCATACTAAGCAAAATAAGATGCATAAACGATAAACATCACATGCAATCAAAATATGTGAGATGATATGGCCATCATCATCTTGTGTCATTGATCTCCATCTCCAAAGTACCATCATGATCTCCATCGTCACCGGCATGACACCATGATCTCCATCGTCTTGATCTTTATCAATGTGTCATCATATGGTCTTCTCGCCAACTATTGCTTTTGCAACTATTGCTATCGCGTAGTGATAAAGTAAAGCAATTATATGGCGCTTGCATCTTATGCAATAAAGAGACAACCATAAGGCTCCTGCCAGTTGCCGATAACTTTAACAAAACATGATCATCTCATACAACAAATTATATCACATCATGCCTTGACCATATCACATCACAGCAAGCCCTGCAAAAACAAGTTAGACGTCCTCTACTTTGTTGTTGCAAGTTTTACGTGACTGCTATAGGCTTCTAGCAAGAACCGTTCGTACCTACGCATCAAAACCACAATGATTTTTCGTCAAGTGTGCTATTTTAACCTTCAACAAGGACCGGGCGTAGCCACGCTCGATTCAACTAAAGTTGGAGAAACAGACACCCGCTAGCAACCTATGTGCATAAGCACGTTGGTAGAACCAGTCTCATGATTGCGGTCATGTAAAGTCGGTCTGGGCCACTTCATCCAACAATACCGCCGAATCAAAGTATGACATGCTGGTAAGCAGTATGACTATTATCGCCCAGAACTCTTTGCGGCCTACTCGTGCATATAACATCTACGCATAGACCTGGCTCGGATGCCACTGTTGGGGAACGTGGTAATTTCAAAAAAATCCTACGATCATGCAAGATCTATCTAGGTGATGCATAGCAACGAGAGGGTAGAGTGTGTCTATGTACCCTCGTAGACCGAAAGCGGAAGCATTATGACAACGCAGTTGATGTAGTCGTACGTCTTCACGAGCCGACAGATCAAGTACCGAACGCACGCCACCTCCACGATCTGCACACGTTCAACTCGGTGACGTCCCTCGAACTCTAGATCCAACTGAGGCCGAGGGAGAGTTATGTCAGCATGATGGCGTGGCAACGGTGATGATGAAGTTACTGGTGCAGGGCTTCGCCTAAGCACTACGACGATATGACCGAGGTGTAAAACTGTGGAGGGGGCACCGCACACGGCTAAGAGATTGTCTATTGTCCTTTGGGGCGCCCCCTGCCCCCGTATATAAAGGAGGGGAGGAGGAGGCCGGCTAACAAGGGGCGCGCTAGGGAGAGGGGAGTCCTACTAGGACTCTAGTCCTAGTAGGATTCGGCCCCACCCTTTTTCCTTCTACCGGAGGGGAAAAGGGAAGGAGAGGGAGTAGGAGAAGTAAAGGGGGCTGGCGCCCCCTTCCCAAGTCCAATTTGTCCTCCTGCCCAAAGGTGGGTGCACCAGGCCCTTGTGGGCTGGTGTGCTTCCCTCTTATGGCCCATAAGGCCCATAACTTCTCCCGGGGGGTTCCGGTAACCTCCCGGTACTCTGAAAAAATGCCGAACCACTCGGAACCATTCCAATGTCCAAAAGCAACCTTCCAATATATGAATCTTTATGTCTCAACCATTTCGAGACTCCTCGTCACATTCATAATCTCATATGGGACTCCGAACAAACTTCGGTACATCATATCACATAAACACATAATACCAATCGTCATCAAACGTTAAGCGTGCGGACCCTATGGGTTCGAGAACTATGTAGACATGACCGAGACACGTCTCCGGTCAGTAACCAATAGCGGAACATGGATTCTCATATTGGTTCCTACATATTCTATGAAGATCTTTATCGGTCAAACCGCATAACAACATACGTTGTTCCCTTTGTCATTCATGTGTTACTTTCCCGAGATTCGATCATCGATATCATTATACCTAGTTCAATATCGTTACCAGCAAGTATCTTTACTCATTCCGTAATACTTCATCCCACAACTAACTCATTAGTCACAATGCTTGCAAGGCTTATAGTGATGAGTATTACCAAGAGGGCCCAGAGATACCTCTCCGAAACACGGAGTGACAAATCCTAATCTCGATATATGCCAACCCAACAAACACCTTCATAGACACCTATAGAGCACCTTTATAATCACCCTTTTATGTTGTGACGTTTGGTAGCGCACAATGTGTTCCTCCGGTATTCGGGAGTTGCATAATCTCATAGTATGAGGAACTTCTATAAGGCATGAAGAAAGCAGTATCAATGAAACTGACACGATCATAATGCTAAGCTAACGGATGGGTCATGTCCATCACATTATTCTCCTAATTATGTGATCCCGTTCATCAAATGACAACACATGTCTATGGTTAGGAAACATAACCATCTTTGATTAACGAGCTAGTCAAGTAGAGGCATACTAGGGACTGTAAGTTTGTTCTATGTATTCACACATGTACCAAGTTTTTGGTTAGTACAATTCTAGCATGAATAATAAACATTTATCATGAATTAAGGAAATAAATAATAACTTTATTATTGCCTCTAGGGCATATTTCCTTCAAAAACATGGTATACCAAGTTTGATCCGAATCATATGGCCCGGGTCGGACCTCGGGGACCAGATGGACAAGGAATTCCTGTTAGCTTAGTGTATGACCAAGTGAAAACGGCAGCTAAGTTTTCTCAATAGGATTGTAAACTAGACAACCTACTAGAGGCTTTAGAGGAAGAGGAAGTTTTTGAGGCCAAGTAGTAATGTACTTTATCAACAAACTTTTCTCCAGCTGAATTGTAAAACGATTCTCATGATAGACTTTCCGCTTCGACCTCCAAAGCCGGAGGTTTGGAGTGTTTTCGAATATTTTAAACTATTGGTAAACACCAAGGTATGTTCATAAACTAGGCGGTCCGGTCATAGTTGCTTGAACAGTCAAGTTGTATTCGGGGAGTTATGCTATATTACATTTGATCGTAAGATACATCTTCCAGAGAGAATAGTTCCGTTAAGGGTTCCTTTCCCTGGGCCAACATGTGTGTTTGCGCATACATGAACTATAATGGTAAGATCACAATACACTTTATAATATGGGGGCGTATATTGCAACGTGGGCCGTTTGTCTCTTGTCCGCCGACCGATTATTCCCTTAAGAACGCTAGCTTTCAGCTTCACCCGTCTGAGGTACACGTCCGGATAACTCGGCTGTAACAATCGCAGAGGTGCTCCCTTTATGCCCTAGCCGAACAAGCGGGAACGTAGGGCATAAGCACAGGAGCCAGGCAACCCAGCTTGGCAAAAACTTAAGTCATAAAGGTGCATATAATGGCAAAGACAGGGCACATATGAGTAGACAACACATATATACGGTGAGCTTGATGCTCCAAAAAATAATAATCAAAATAAGCTTCTGTAAAAGAAGCCCCCAGGTGAAGATGGGTGTGTACATTTGATGATGTATATCCCTTGAGTGTGTGGTTGATCCGAACACTGGTGAAAAACCAAAAGAAAAAATACGGGTGAGAGGGAGAAAAAACAAAAAAAGGTTACAAGTGTGGATTTAGGCGTAGAATCTGCGGAGCCGAGCAACATTCCATGGGTTTGGCTCTAATCAATTATCCGAAGTGTTGCGCAGGCGATAGGCTCCTCCAGTGAGAACTTCATCTATGATGAAGGGACCCTACCATTTGGGCTTGAGCTTGTTCTTTTTCTTCTCTCGTAGGCGCAGGATGAGTTCACCGACATTATAAGTCTTTGCCCGTACTTCCCTGCTTTGATATCGCCGGGCTTGCTGTTGGTAAAATGTGGAATGGGCCTTCACAATGTTGCGCTCCTCCTCCAAGCCATCCAGATCGTCCTGCTAATCAAGCTCGGCCTCCCTCTCTTCATACATGCGCACTCGAGGTGAATCATGAATAATGTCACAAGGCAGTACTGCCTCGACGCCGTACACCATGAAAAAAGGTGTGTATCCGATCGTGCGATTGGGCGTGGTCCTCAGCCCCCAGAGTACGGAATCGAGTTCTTCAACCCAATGCTTGTATGATTCACGCAGGGATCATACTAATCTGGGTTTAATGCCGCTCATGATCAAGCCGTTAGCCGCTCGAGCTGACCGTTTGTCCGAGGGTGATATACAGAGGCGTAGTCGATCTAGATGCCCATATAGCACACAAAGCTTTTACCTCATCGGCCGTAAAGTTGGAACCATTGTCTGTAATGATACTATGCGGGACACCATAACGGTGCACCACACCGGATATAAAGTCTATAATTGGTCAGGCTTCGGCCATTTTGACTGGTTTGGCTTCTATACACTTAGTGAATTTGCCAACCATAACGAGTAAATATTTCTTCTTGTGGCTTCCCCCTTTAAGGGGCCCGACCATGTCAAGCCCCCAGACCGCAAAAGGCCACGTAATGGGGATTGTTTGCAAAGCAGTGGGCGGCATGTGGCTTTGATTTGCGAAAAGCTGGCATCAAACACATCACTGTATGAGGTCCTGTGCGTCTGCTGGGGCCGTGGGTCAAAATAAACCCATAGGGAAGGCGTTACTTACAAGGGCCCGAGCGGCGGCGTGATGGCCACTGAGACCGGCGTGTATTTCGGCCAAGAGCTGCCATCCCTCTTCTTCGGAGATACACCATTGTAAGACTCCGGTTGTACTTTTGTTGTATAGTTCTCCCTCATGGACTTTGTAAGCCTTCAAGCGTCGAACAATGCGATGGGCCTCCGTCTGCTCATCAGGGAGCTCGTTCCTAGTAAGTTAGGCGAGGAAAGGTTTGGTCCATGGGGAAATTACAGCCATGATTTCATGGGCCGATGGTGTTATCTCGGTGTCTGAACCCCCGACAATATCGGAGCTGTGTTCGAAATCTGGTGGTATGATCGGCTCTGGAACAATGTTGCTGCTACCGTCCTGCCACACCACGGATGGCTTGAAGAGACTTTCTACAAAGGTGTTAGGTGGGACGGGGTCACGTTTAGCGCCCATGCGGGCAAGTATGTCCGCCGCTTGGTTACTCTCTCGAGCCACGTGATGAAACTCGAGCCCTTCAAACCGAGCTGAAATTTTAAGTACGACATTATGATAAGCCGCCATATTCGAATCTTTTGCGTCGAAGTCTCCACTTATCTAGGATATTGCGAGGTATGAATCCCCATGCACCTCAAGGCGTTGTATGCCCATGGAGACGGCCATCTGGAGACTATGCAATAGGGCCTCATATTCGGCTGCATTGTTAGAATTTGTGTATAGTATTTGGAGCACATAACAGATTGTGTCTCCTGTGGGTGATGTCAAGACGACACCAGCCCCCAACCCGGCTAACATCTTAGAGCCGTCAAATTGCATCACCCAATTGGAATATGTGTCGTATTCTTTAGGGATTTCGGCCTCTGTCCATTCGGCGACGAAGTCAGCCAACACCTGAGATTTAATAGCTCGGCGTGGCTTGTAAATTATTTCAAATGGTAAGAGCTCAATGGCCCATTTGGCAATCCAGCCAGTGGCGTCCCGATTGTTTATAATATCGTTAAGTGGTACTTCGGAAGCGATCGTGATGGAGCACTCTTGAAAGTAGTTCCGCAGCTTGCGGGACGCCTTGAAGACCGCATATGCTATCTTTTGATAATGCGGCTATCAAGATTTAGATGGCGTGAGGACCATTGATACATAATATACTGGTTTTTGAAGTGGAAATTTGTGTCCCTCCTCATTCCGTTCGACGATGAGCACCGCACTCACTACTTGGTAAGTGGCAGATATGTAGAGCAGCATTGGTTCGCTGACGTTTGGTGTAGCCAAGATTGGGTTGCTCGCTAACAGAGCCTTTATTTCCTCCAGTCCAGCTGTGCAGCGCCCGTCCACACGAAGTTATCAGTGCGACGTAGCAAATGATATAATGGCAACGTCTTTTCCCCTAATCTGGAGATAAAACGGCTTAAGGCTACCATGCACCAAGCTAATTTTTGGACCTGTTTGAGGTCTGTTGGTGTTGCCAATTGTGACAAGGCTCGGATTTTGGTGGGGTTTGCTTCGATCTCTCTATTGGAGACATTGAATCCAAGCAGTTTTCCGGCCGGAACGCCGGAGACACATTTTTCCAGATTGAGCCGTATGTCATATGTTCGGAGGTTATCGAATGTAAGGCATAAGTCATCCACCAATGAATCGGCATGTTTGGTCTTTATGACTTCGTCATCTACATATGCTTCCACAGTTTTGCCGATCTATTTTTCTAGGCATGTTTGAATCATGTGTTGGTAAGTTGCGCCGGTGTTCTTGAGCCCAAAAGGCATAGTATTGAAGCAGAAGGGCCCGTACGGAGTGATGAATGCCATTGCGGCCTGATCGGATTCTTTCATTTTGATTTGATGATATCCGGAGTATGCGTCAAGGAAGCACAGGGAATCATGCCATGTAGTTGCTTCGATGATTTGGTCAATTCGAGGTAGTGGGAACAGATCCTTGGGGCAAGCCTTGTTAAGGTCCTTGAAATCGACACATAGGTGCCAGGATTTACCCTTCTTAGGTACCATGACCAGGTTTGCTAGCCAGTCCGGGTGTTTGAGTAGCTTGGCTAGCTCCTCTCCCATAGCTTGTCATTTGGGTTCGGAGAATCGATGAAGGGTTTGTTTGACTGGTTTGTAGCCTTTCAATATATTGAGACTATGTTCGGCCAGTCTTCGTGGGATACCTGGCATATCGGAAGGATGCCAAGCAAAAATGTCCCAGTTCTTAGGCAAGAAAGCATGTAGTGCGGCGTCCACCGCCGGATCCAACTGTGCCCCAATGGAAGCTGTTTTATTGGGGTCCATCGGGTGGACCTGAAATTTCACTATCTCATCAGCCGGCTTGAACGAGGTAGACTTTGGTCTCTTATCGAGGATTACGTCGTCCCTGTGTATTGTGGAACGTAGAGTGGTCAATTCCTCGGCCGCGAGGGCCTCGGATAATGCCTCAAGGGCCAGGGATGCGGTTTTGTTTTCGGCTCGGAGGGCGATGTTCGGATTGCTGGATATGGTGATAATTCCATTGGGCCTGGGCATTTTGAGCTTCATATACCCGTAATGGGGTATGGCTTGGAAGCATGTGAATGTGTCTCACCCCAGCAAAGCATGATACCCGTTGTTGAATGGTGCCACATGGAAGAGTAGCTCTTCGGACCTATAATTCTCCGGTGTGTCGAATACCACATCGAGTTTGATTTTTCCCGAGCATCTGGCTTCTCGGCTGGGGATAATACCGCGAAAGGTTGTGTTACTTTGCTCAATGCGACTCTATCCATTTGCATTTTATTGAGTGTGTCCTCGTAAATGAGGCTCAGTCCGATGCCACCGTCCATGAGAACTTTAGTGAGGCGGAAGACGTCTACAATTGGGTTTAGGACCAAAGCGGATGGTGCCCGGACTGAGCGGGCTCTTGGTTCATCATTGATGTTAAAAGTGTTAGCCGTGTCGTTCCAAGGGCTTACTGCTGCCACGTGGCAGACTTCGGCGAGGTCAAGGAGCGCCCTCTTGCATTGATTATTCGATGGAAAGGTCTCAAATACCGTGAATACTTCGGGATCATTGTCTTCTGAAGAGTAATTATCTGGAGTGTTTTTAGTGAGGAGACTGTCGGTGTCAATACCGACGGATCTCGGGTAGGGGGTCCCGAACTGTGTGTCTAAGGCTAATGGTAACAGGAGGCGGGGGACATGATGTTTACCCAGGTTCGGGCCCTCTCTATGGAGGTAATACCCTACTTCTTGCTTCATTGATCTTGATGATATGAGTATTACAAGAGTTGATCTACCACAAGATCGTAGAGGCTAACCCTAGAAGCTAGCCTATGATTATGATTGTTCCTGTCCTACGGACTAAACCCTCCGATTTATATAGACACCGGAGGGGGTTAGGGTTACATCAGGTCGATTACAAAGAAGGGAATCTAAATATCCGAATCGCCAAGCTTGCCTTCCACGCAAAGGAGAGTCCCACCCGGACACGGGACGAAGTCTTCTATCTCGCATCTTCATAGTCCAACAGTCCGGCTAAAGTATATAGTCCGGCTGTCCGAGGACCCCCTAATCCAAGACTCCCTCAGTAGCCCCCGAACCAGGCTTCAATGACGATGAGTCCGGCGCTCAGATTGTCTTCGGCATTGCAAGGCGGGTTCCTTCTCCGAATTCTTCCAAAGCACCTGTTGTAAAGAGCAGTATCCGGCTCCTCATTTAATGTTACGATCGGCTTCTATACTCCAATAATTCCAGCTTCCACGTGTCGAGCGAATGTGAGAAATCGGGGCAGTTTTACACTTGCCACCCTAACCATGTAAGCAAATCGTCTATTTAAAGAGACGGGGATCTTCAGATCCAATCCACACCATCCTCCCCAAGCGAGGAATCATCAGAGCACACCCGAAAAAACCATCCCAACATGGCCGGTTCCCATAGCTCCTCCTCCTGCCCTCACAACGTCAAGCTGGGTGATTGGGAGAAGTGCACCGTATCCCACGGTCAATTAGTGAAGTTGCAAACCCAGGGGTTCCTCCCTCCTACATACCTAGTCCCCGTCCGAGCCGGATTAGCTACTTTTGACGGCAGAGAGAAAGCAGAGAGTTTCCCCAACCCATCCGGGGGGAGCGAGTATCCCTTGTCCCTTATCTGCTGAGGGGCATCGAATTTCCAATTCATCCGTTCCTCCATGGGCTTCTGGAGTACTACGGCCTCTAGCTGCATAATTTCACCCCAGCCCCCATCCTGCACATCGCAGGCTACGTCGCCCTTTGCGAGTTATTTCTGGGTTGTGAAGCTCATTTCGAGCTATGGAAGAGGTTGTTCTGCCTCGTCCCCTGTAATCAAGAGGGATCGATATTCCAAGTTGGTGGAGCCGAGATATGGCGCATCGCTGGGACTGGATACCTATCCGGCACACCGAAGAAGGTATCCAAAAAATGGCCTTCCGAGTGGTTTTATATAGAGGACGTCTCCCTTCCTGGCCCAGTTCGAATGGGTCTTCCTGAGTTCACAAACACTTCATTGGTGAAGCGCTGCAACTGGCATCCCCGGAGCCCCAAGGAGGAAGATAGTAGAGAGGTCCCTCAATTGATGAGCAAGATATGAATGCTTGCTACATCTGGCTTAACAACAATTGAGGTTATGGCCGTATGCATAATGCGGGGGGTACAGCCACTCTAGTACCGAGGGTGTCCCATGTGGCACTTCAATGGTGAAGACGACGCCACCCGCTGGGTAGGAAAGGTCCGGACTCCACCACTGCTCTCGTGAAATACTATCCGAATTATACAAAGGAGAATAAGAAGAGTTCATCTGTATTAAGCCACGAGACGGATTTTCCATGTACAACCCTCCCAGCTGGGTGAGTTTCTATCCCTTACTCAACTCTATTCGTTCTCCCAATCCTTTAGCATGAATTTTTACTCCGCCCATCTATAACAGGAATGGCGGAAGTTTACCAAGGAGATCCACATCCTGGCTTCACAGCCAGAGGACCGTAACCGAGCCCTTGACCCCGGATTCAAAGAGGATCCGGACATATTTGTGGAGCTCGTCGAAGGGGTGTTTTACCAGGCGAGCTGTGACGACACCGAAGTGGCCATCATTGCTGACTATCCTGGCCTCCTCCCTGTATCACATGTAAGTAAATAGGATACTCCCTCCTTCCATCTATATAGGGCCTAATTCATTTTTTAAGACCGCCTTTGACTATTGACAAGATTAATAGTACATGACATGCATAATGTAAAAATTATGTCATTGAAAACTCCTTTCACACACGAATTTAACGGTATGCTTTGTGTAAGTTGCATGTCATATATTATTGCTCTAATATTTGGTCAAAGTTAGCCTCGAAAAACGCATTAGGCCTTATATAGATGGAAGGAGGGAGTACTTTTCTTCCAAAAAGGATTCACTCTTTCCGCCTTACCCACAACACAATGCTTATGTTCTTTTTAAAGGGAAGGCGATCGGCGCGCCATGCCGAACCCGAGGCTACTCATCAACGGTGAGTGCCTGATACATCTCCAACGTATCTAATTTTCCAAACACCTTTGCCCTTGTTTTGGACTCTAACTTGCATGATTTGAATGAAACTAACCCGGACTGATGCTATTTTCAGCAGAACTGCCATGGCGTTATTTTTGTGCAGAAACAGAAGTTCTTAGAATGACCTGAAAATCCACGGAGACATGTTTTGTAAAATATAAAAAATACTGGCAAAAGATGAAGGCCAGGGGGCCCACACCCTGTCCACGAGGGTGGGGGGCGTCCCCCCCCTATAGGGCGCGCCCCCTGTCTCGTGGGCCCCCTGCTGCTCCGCCGACCTCAACTCCAACTCCATATATTCCGTTTCGCGGAGAAAAAAAATCAGAGAGCAAGTTTCATCGCATTTGACGATACGGAGCCGCCGCAAGCCCTAAAACCTCTCGGGAGGGCTGATCTGGAGTCCGTTCGGGGCTCCAAAGAGGGGGATTCATCGCCATCGTCATCATCAACCATCCTCCATCACCAATTTCATGATGCTCACGGCCGTGCGTGAGTAATTCCATCGTAGGCTTGCTGGACAGTGATGGGTTGGATGAGATTTACCATGTAATCAAGTTAGTTTTGTTAGGGTTTGATCCCTAGTATCCACTATGTTATGAGATTGATGTTGCTATGACTTTGCTATGCTTAATGCTTCTCACTAGAGCCCGAGTGCCATGATTTCAGATCTGAACCTATTATGTTTTCATGAATATATGTGAGTTCTTGATCCTATCTTGCAAGTCTATAGTCACCTATTATGTGTTATGATCCGACAACCCCGAAGTGACAATAATCAGGATACTTCTCGGTGATGACCGTAGTTTGAGGAGTTCATGTATTCACTATGTGCTAATGCTTTGGTCCGGTTCTCTATTAGAAGGAGGCCTTAATATCCCTCAGTTTCCATTAGGACCCCGCTGCCACAGGAGGGTAGGACAAAATAAGTCATGCAAGTTCTTTTCCATAAGCACGTGTGACTATATTCGGAATACATGCCTACATTACATTGATGAATTGGAGCTAGTTCTGTGTCACCCTATGTTATAACTATTACATGAGGAATCGCATCTGACATAATTATCCATCACTGATCCATTGCCTACGAGCTTTTCACCAATGTGCTTTGCCTATTTACTTTACCGTTCCTACTGTTACAATTACTACAATACCGCTATCTTTACTTTTGCCACTGTTACCATTACTATCATACTACTTTGCTACTAAATACTTTGCTGCAGATACTAAGTTATCAAGGTGTGGTTGAATTGACAACTCAACCGCTAATACTTAAGAATATTCTTTGGGCCCCCTTGTGTCGAATCAATAAATTTGGGTTGAATACTCTACCCTCGAAAGCTGTTGCGATCCCCTACACTTGTGGGTTATCAAGACTAATTTCTGGCACCGTTGCCGGGGAGCATAGCTCTATTCTTTGAGTCACTCGGGATTTATATCTACGGATCACTATGAAGAACTTGAAAGATCAAAGAACTAAAATTTATCCAACTACGAGGGGAGGTAAGGAACTGCCATCTAGCTCTGCACTAGATTCTCCTTCTGTTATGAGTAAGCTTGCGACACCTAAACCTGCTACTTCTAAGAATTCTAATATGTCGCATGTTATTGATGATGCCACTTATGCTATGCATGATACTTATGATGAAACTACTTCTATGCTTGATACTACTGTGCCATTAGGTGAATTTCTTGATGAACAACTTACTAGGGCTAGGGAGAATGAAATTATTGAAAATGAAATTATTGATGAAACGATGATGAAGGTTCTCCCCCTAATTATGAATTGCCTGTTGTTCCTAAGGGTTATGTTATGGATGAAGAACCTGCTAGAGATTTTCTTGCTTGCAATGATATGTCAGATCTTAAGAAACTACTAGCTAAGCTGAAACAAAAGACTCTGAATGCTAGAATGAAACATGACCCTGCTTTTGCCACTTCACCTATTTTTGTTACTGATAAGGATTATGAATTCTCTGTTGATCCTGAGATTATTACTTTAGTTGAATCCAATCCTTTCTATGGCACTGAATCTGAAACTATAGTGGCACATCTTACCAAGTTAAATGATATAGCCACCCTGTTTACTAATGATGAGAAGTCTCGCTATTATTACATCCTTAAGATATTTCCATTCTCATTAAAGGGTGATGCTAAAACTTGGTTTAATTCTCTTTATCCTGGTTGTGTGCGTAGTCCCCAAGATATGATTTATTACTTCTCTGTTAAATATTTCCCTGCTCATAAGAAACAAGCTGCCTTGCGGGGAATATATAATTTTGTGCAAATCGAGGAAGAGAGTCTCCCACAAGCTTGGGGGAGGCTTCTTCGATTACTAAATCCTTTGCCTGATCATCCTCTTGAGAAATATGAAATACTTGAAATCTTCTATAATGGACTAACCGATGCTTCCAAGGACCACTTGGATAGTTGTGCTGGTAGTGTTTTCAGGGAAAGAACAGTCGACCAAGCTGAATTGTTATTGAATAATATGTTGACAAATGAAAATAATTGGACTCTTCCTGAGCCAATTCCTGAGGCAATTCCTGAACCAATTGAGCCAACGCCTGAGCCTATTCCTAAACCTACTCCGAAGAAGAGAGGTGTTCTATTTCTGAGTCCTGAAGATATGCATGAGGCAAAGAAATCAATGAAAGAAAAAGGTATTAAAGCTGAAGATGTTAAGAATTTACCTCCTATTGAAGAGATACATGGTCTTAATATACCACCTGAAGAAACACATCGTCTTGATAACCCGACACAGGTAGTGAAGGTAAATTCTCTCTATAGATATGGTAAAGTTGAAATTTCGTCTACCAAGTTTCATAGCCAATGCTTAGATGAGTTTGATGAATTTATGGATAAAGAAGCAAATTTCAATGATTATGTTAGTAGACAGTTGAAAAATAATGCTTATATGATTGGATGCTTGAGTGATTATATGTCTAGATTTAAAGGTGAACTTAAACTTACTAGTAAACATGTCTCCATGGTCACCACTCAAGCTGAACAAGTACTTAATGCTCAGAATGAATTGCTAGATGAATTAAATAATAAACATGACTTTGCTGTTAGAGTGGCTACTAGAACTGGTAAAATGACTCAGGAACCTTTGTATCTTGAAGGCCACCCTAAGAGGATTGAACAACATTCTCAGAATAATAATCTAGATGCTCCTAGTTCTTCTAAGAAGAAGAAAAAGAAAAGTGATAGGACTTTGCATGCTTCCAGTGAACCTAATGTAGAAACACCTGAGAATCCTAATAATACTTCTATCTCTGATGCTGAAACACAATCCGGATATGAACATGAACCTAATGATAATGCTAATAATGATGTTCATGTAGATGCTCAACCTAGTAATAACAATGATATAGAAATTGAACCTGTTGTTGGTCTTGATAACCCACAATCAAGAAACAACATTATGATAAGAGAGATTTTGTTGCTAGGAAGCATGGTAGAGAAAGAGAACCATGGGTTCAGAAACCCATGCCCTTTCCTCCTAAACCATCCAAGACAAAGGATGATGAGGACTTTGAGCGCTTTCCTGAAATGATTAGACCTATTTTCTTACCCATGCGCTTAACTGATATGCTTAAAACAAACCCTTATGCTAAATACATGAAAGATATCATCACTAATAAAAGGAAAATACCTGAAGCTGAAATCTCCACCATGCTCGCTAATTATACCTTTAAGGATGGAATACCTAAGAAACTTGGTGATCCCAGAGTGCCCACTATACCATGCTCCATAAAAAGAAATTATGTTAAAACTGCCTTATGTGATTTAGGAGCCGGTGTTAGTGTTATGCCTCTTTCCTTGTACCGTAGACTTGAATTAAGTAAGTTGACACCCACCGAGATATCCTTGCAAATGGCTGATAAATCAACTGCTATACGTGTCGGCGTTTGTGAGGACGCACCTGTTGTTGTTGCGAACATTACTATCTTAACAAACTTTGTCATTCTTGATATTCCTGAAGACGACAGTATGTCGATTATGCTTGGTAGACCCTTTTTAAATACTGCAGGTGCTATTATTGATTGCAACAAAGGCAATGTCACCTTTCATGTTAATGGAAATGAGCATACAATACATTTTCCGAGGAAATAACCTCAAGTTCACAGCATAAATTCTATTGGGAAAATTCCATCAATTATATTTGGAGGTTTTGAATTTCCTCTTCCTACTGCAAAGAAAAAGTATGATATTCTTGTTATTGGGGATGTTCATATCCCCGTTGAGGTAACCTAGTGCCACTTTGAAATTTCTCCGGTTCTATGTGATTCGGAATGAGTTTGTTAACAAGACTTGATCAACCTTGTTAGTGGATTCATTTTGATGATCATGAGATGGATGAAACTAGAAGGCACAACCTTCTGTACCCTCTCTTTACTTTCTATTTTTTTTGAACTTTCTTTTTACTTTCTGTTACTTAGAATAAATATGGTAGAAATAAAATATTTTGTCTGTTTTCTGAATTATCCATGCAATAAAAAAATATCTCGAAAATAAAAGTGCTCCAATTGCCCTGCAAATTTAGTATGATTTTTATGGAATATTTGAGGATTTTAGGCACTGAGAATACTGCAGGGGGGGTCAAGCACCTGGCCACGAGGGTGGAGGGCGTCCCCCCCATAGGGCGTGCCCCTGTCTCGTGGGCCCACGGCGGACCCCCTCCACTTATTCCTGCACCCACACACTTCTTCTTCCTCCAAAAAAATCATCATCCAACTCAAGCACGAGTTCTAGCTCATTTTGCTGGGATTTTCGATCTCCTTGCGCAAAGCCCCATTCACAAAACTGCTTTGGGAGATTGTTGCTTGGTATGTGACTCCTCCATTAATCCAATTAGTTTTTGTTCTAGTGCTTTATTCATTGCAATTTTTTGCTGCATAGGTGACCCTGTTCTTGAGCTTGCATGTCAAATTTATGAGGTCCCAAGTGATTTTAATGCATGATATAGGCTCTAGGCACTTGTAGGAGTAGTTGCCATCAATCTTGTTCAGTTTTATTTACTTTTATTTTGAAGTTACTAAAAATTTCAGAATTTTCAGAAAAGATGAAGAGGTGGTTATTGAGGGGCTCTTCTAGCCAAGGCTCCAATGATAAGCAAGCTAAGGATAAATAAAAGGCCAAGTATAATCTTCCTCGCATAGCGGAAGTAAGGCCTTGTGAGTGGCCATGTGATAATTTCTTGAGAGCAGCCAGGATTTATGAAGACTTTTATTCTTTGGCTGAAAATGCTGGCCTCATCGACTTCCTCCACGACTGGATCGAAGAGTATCTCTTACTTACCAATACTTTCGTGCAAAACTTTTATTATCATCCTAAGAGTTCACCTCCTTCAGTATCTTTTCATTTATATGATGAGCCTAAGGAAATGTCATTACGTAATTTTTGCGCGGTTTGTAGAATACCCTTTGAGGGTAGCTTAGATGAACCACATCGTCAAGATGTGGATGGGTTCATTGATACTATTGCTATAGGGGAATCGAAGAAAGGTTCCGAGGCAAGAATCACTAGCATACACTTTCCTGTTTTACACTACTTTGCCTTATTTGCTAGTCGATGCTTAATTGGTCGTGGAAATAGTGGAAACTTCAATGTTCCTGATATTATTATTCTGCTCCATGCCTTATTCCGTGATAACACTTTTAGTATCGGTGCCGTTATTGCTAAATAGTTAAGTCTAAATCGTACAAAGGGCCCCATCTTTGGAGGCATCTATGTTGCACGCCTTGCTAAATACTTTGAGATGCCTATTAGACATGATGAGGAAGAGGAGACATCTTTGCCTCTTACCTTTTTAGATTATAGGAGCATGGTAGCGCATGAGTTTATTGTTTACAACGATGATAAGATGCTCCTGTATGACCTGAGATTTAATAAGAAACACAATGAGATTATTACCATGCCTGCACCTTCTCTGTTTGATTTAACCGCATGGCACTACCTTGTCTCGCCGGAAATGATGTACACGTGCCGAGGCCAGACATCAGCTCCTGAACCTGAGCCGGAACCACCACTGGACCCATATCGTCCATCATCCTATCAGTGGGATCCGGAGGAGATCGCTAACCGGTGGCAGTACGAGGACACTTCTCAGTATATCGGGGAGAGTAGCCGCTATCCTTGTCCATAAACCAACTTAGGCCAAAAGCCTAAGCTTGGGGGAGTACGTATTTCCCACCGACTTTATATTCATGTTCACACACTATTCTAGTCGTCGGTGCTCATACTCTTTCATTGTACTATCCATGATAGTTTAAAATCTTTTTCTAGTTTTCTTACTGTGTGTTTGATAAACCTTATAAAAAACCAAAAAAATTAGTTAGTTTAATTTTCATGCCTGTAGTAGAAATAATTAAAAAGATAACCTAAAAAGATTTCTCATTCTTCTTTTAATTGTTGGGAGTTTTTTTGTGTAAATAGTTTTATTTCTTTTTCTTTTCTTTGGGGGTCAAGAGTAGATGATCATATAGAAAATGCCTAGTGGCTCTCATATGCATGATGGATGATTTAATTTAGAGCCCATATTACCTTGTCTTCTCTCTTGAAATGAATGCTTGCAGATTCCAGCTTAGTCCAATGCACGTGCACTCTTATTATTATATACATCATTCGGTCGTGCAAGTGAGAGGCAATAATGACGATATATGATGGACTAATTGAGATGAGAGAAGCTGGTATGAACTCGACCTATTTTGTTTTTGTAAATATGATGAGCTCATCGTTCCTGATTCAGCATATTATGAAGTAGACATGTTTGCAATGACATTTAGAGATTATAGTTTCTTATGCCATGCTTAATTAGCTATGAGTTATAATGGTTTACCTTGCGTGCCAACATGCTATTAAAATAATTGTGATGTGGTATGATGAGATGGTATCCTCCTTTGAATGAATTGAGTGACTCGATTTGGCACATGCTCACGCATGTAGTTGAAACAAAATCAACATAGCCTTCACGATATTTATGTTCCTGGTGGATTATATCCTACTCATGCTTGCACTTAGTGTAAATTAATTTTAATGCATGTTCATGACTGTTGTCGCTCTCTTAGTTGGTCACTTCCTAGTCTTTTGCTAGTCTTCACCTGTACTAAGCAGGAATACTGCTTGCGCATCCAACCTCCATAAACCCCAAAGTTATTCCATATGAGTCCACCATACCTTCCTATATGCGGTATCTACTTGCCGTTCCAAGTAAATTTGTATGTGCCAAACTCCAAACCTTCAAATGAAATTCTGTTTTGTATGCTCGAGCAGCTCATGTTTCAACTAGGGCTGTCTGTATCTTCCATGCTAGCTGGGTTATTCTCAAGAGGAGTGGACTCCGCTCCTCATTCACGAGAAAATGGCTGGTAACCGGGATGCCCAGTCCCATGATCAAAAAGATCAAAGAAAATCAAAATAATTAAACAAAACTCCCCCAGGATTGTTGTTAGTTGGAGGCACTCGTTGTTCCGAGCAAGCCATGGATTGATGCTTGCTGGTGGTGGGGGAGTATAAACTTTACCATTCTGTTTTAGAACCGCCTATAATGCATGTAGTATGGAAGATACCGCCATCTCATAGTTGTTGCGTTGACAGTGAAAGTATGCCGCTCAAAATGTTATTTATCTCTCTATTTTAAAATCGAGCTCTGGCACCTCTACGAATCCCTACTTCCCTCTGCGAAGGGCCTATCTATTTACTTTTATGTTGAGTCATCAGCTTCTTATAAAAAAGCACCCGCTGGAGAGCACACTGTCATTTGTATGCATTACTGTTAGTTTATATTGGTTATGACTTGACTGGATCTCTTTTACCATGAATTACAATGTTTAGTCAGTCCTTGATCTTTAAAGGTGCTCTGCATTTATGTTTTGCGGTCACAGAAAGGGCTAGCGAGATACCATTTTGTTATATCATATTATGATTGTTTTGAGAAAGTGTTGTCATCCGAGTTTTATTATTATCGCTCGCTAGTTGACTATGCCATTGATATGAGTAGACATGAGACCTGAATGTTATTGTGAATATGGTTAGTTCATAATCTTTGCTGAAAACTTGAATGCTGGCTTTACATATTTACAACAACAAGAGCAAACCGAGTTTGTAAAAGTTTTTCTTTATCACTTTCAGTTTATCAACTGAATTGCTTGAGGACAAGAAAAGGTTTAAGCTTGGGGGAGTTGATACGTCTCCAACGCATTTACTTTTCCAAACACTTTTGCCCTTGTTTTGGACTCTAACTTGCATGATTTGAATGAAACTAACCCGGACTAACGTTGTTTTCAGCATAGCTGCCATGGTGTTATTTTTGTGCAGAAACAAAAGTTTTCGGAATGACCAGAAAATCCACGGAGACTAGTTTTGGAAAATATAAAAAATACTGGCGAAAGATGAAGGCCAGGGGCTAACACCCTGTCCACGAGGGTGGGGGGCGCCCCCCTATAGGGCGCGCCCCCCTATCTTGTGGGCCCCCTGCTGCTCCGCTGACCTCAACTCCAACTCCATATATTCTATTTTGCGGAGAAAAAACCCGGAGAGGAAGTTTCATCGCGTTTTACGATACGGAGCCACCGCCAAGCCCTAAAACCTCTCGGGAGGGCTGATCTGGAGTCCGTTCGGGGCTTCGGAGAGGGGGATTCGTCGCCGTCGTCATCATCAACCATCCTCCCTCACCAATTTCATGATGCTCACCGCCGTGCGGGAGTAATTCCATCGTAGGCTTGCTGGACGGTGATGGGTTGGATGAGATTTACCATGTAATCAAGTTAGTTTTGTTAGGGTTTGATCCCTAGTATCCACTATGTTCTGAGATTGATGTTGCTATGACTTTGCTATACTTAATGCTTGTCACTAGGGCCCGAGTGCCATGATTTCAGATCTGAACCTATTATGTTTTCATGAATACATGTGAGTTCTTGATCCTATCTTGCAAGTCTATAGTCACCTATTATGTGTTATGATCCGACAACCCCGAAGTGACAATAATCGGGATACTTCTTGGTGATGACTGTAGAAGTTCATGTATTCACTATGTGCTAATGCTTTGGTCCGGTTCTCTATTAAAAGGAGGCCTTAATATCCCCTAGTTTCCATTAGGACCCCACTGCCACGGGAGGGTAGGACAAAAGAAGTCATGCAAGTTCTTTTCCATAAGCACGTGTGACTATATTCGGAATACATGCCTACATTACATTGATGAATTGGAGCTAGTTCTGTGTCACCCTATGTTATAACTATTACATGAGGAATCGCATCCGACATAATTATACATCACTGATCCATTGCCTACGAGCTTTTCACCTATTGTGCTTTGCCTATTTACTTTACCGTTGCTACTGTTACAATTACTACAATACCGCTATCTTTACTTTTGCCACTGTTACCATTACTATCATACTACTTTGCTACTAAATACTTTGCTGCAGATACTAAGTTATCCAGGTGTGGTTGAATTGACAACTCAACTGCTAATACTTAAGAATATTCTTTGGCTCCCCTTGTGTCAAATCAATAAATTTGGGTTGAATACTCTACCCTCGAAAGCTGTTGCGATCCCCTACACTTGTGGGTTATCAGTGCCCATGCTGGGTAGGCTTCCAAAAAGGAAGGCGAACAGAAATGCGGCTGAGCTATCATCAAAGAGGTATGGTTTTAAGCATGCTCCACGATAGTCATCTTAAAGTATGACACTGTCCTTTGCGTCTTGGCAGGAAGAATATCCGCCAGACTATATCCGGGGATCCTACTCTCCACGCCTCCACCAGCTGGGTTCCAGAACCAGCCTCGAGGGCGGAGGTTAACACGGGGGCGACACTGGACAACCCTTGTATAGAGGATTTAGATAGAGTATCCGCTACAAACTCCGAAGTGGAGAGCGCCATGAATCATCGGCGTCGGCAGGCCACACTCTGCGACCCTAGTTTTTTCAAAGAGGCTTTCAATGCCTTCAGCTCGGGCGATGCGTACATCCGAGCTGCTCGAGATGGGCTTGCTAGAGCCACAGACCAGTATTTGAAAGATATACGGGTAAGTAAAATATGATAATTATGCATATCAGTAGCCCCTGAGACTTGAAACAGTTGGTACAACTGATTTAAGGATCATTGTATGAACAGGTTCTTTCAGAGAAGAATCAACTGCTATCTCAAGAGCTGGAGAGGTGTCAAACCCAGCTAAGGGCAAAAACTGCCGAACTGGAGGGATCAAAAAAGGCCTCAACTGGTAATTTTTCTCTCTATCGAGAAAAACGTAATCACGTATACCAGCGGTGTTGACATGTTGCCTATCTGATGGCAAATTCCACAGATAATCTGGAGTGAATCCGAATATCCTAAAAGAGGATGAGCAGAGAGCTCAAAGGCATCAAGACGCTGGCGAGCGTATACTTACACGGGTCAGGCAGGAGAAAAATGATCTCCTGGATGCCAATACTCGGCTGAGCGTAGATTTAAAAAATGTTCGTGCTCTGCTAGCTGACTCCGTGAAGGAGAATAAAAGGCTTCAACACGGCATTTTCAGTATGTGCTCAAACGAACTTTTATATATAGTTCGGCGAAGAAACGGTCTAACAACGTTATGTTGTAGGTATGCTGACTGGCCGTCCCGAAGAGGAGATGCCCGGATCCTCAGGCGCTGCAAGAGCTTTCGCAACTGCATGAATAAGTTCGGCAGGTTATGCACGGCGTCGCCAAGGCCTTGTGGCCATCCATTTCCCTGCCAGGAGGCATGGGGGAGCTTGTACAGCTACTTAAGGGAGCACGGAGGCGCTTCTGATTATGGAAGATATCTGCCTGTCGACAAGGTGCGAGAGAAGCTTGGGTGATGGTGAAGACACGCTACACCAAGCTTGATCCGAATCATATGGCCCGGTCGGACTTGTAGGGTCAGATGGGAAAGAAATCCCTGTTAGTCTGGTATATGACTAGGTAGGATTAGCCGCAAAATATTCCCAGCAGGACTGTAGACTAGACAGCCTGTTGGATGGCATAGAAGAAGTAGTGTTTGAGTCAAAGTGACTATGTACTTCGATGGACATATTTTTTCCCTAACTAGATTGTAAATCATTTGTCATGGCAGACGTTTTCGCTTCAACCCCCTGACTCAACAGTCCGGAGTGTTTCCGAATACCCGCTCGGTTATAGAAACCGGGGTACGCGTGGAAACCGGACGTAGGGGTCATAGTTGCTTGAACAGACAAGTACCCAACTAGTTATGTTATATTACATGGGTAGTAAGAAACATCTTTCAGAGAGAATAGTTCCGTTAAGGGTTCCTTTCCCTGGGTACGCATGCCTTAATGTGCATGTCCGAACTACGGTCGAGAGTGTAGTATATGAAAACATCTGGGGGTTTGTATTATGATAGGTAAAAGACATCTTTAGTTCACCGACCGAATATTCCCTTAAGAACGCTAGCTTTCGGCTTCACCCAATCTGAGGTACACACTCGGAGGACCTGGCAGTAACAATCGCAGAGGTGCTCCCCTTATGCCCTAGCCGAATTAACGGGAACGTAGGGCATAAACACAAGACCCAGGCAACCCAGCTTGGCCAAAACCTAAGTCATATCGACGCATATAATGGTGAATAAAAGGTGCATACGGAAAAGAAACACATATTCAATGGGCGTGAAGCCCGGAAGATAGTTATATTAAGCTTCTATATAAGAAGCCCCCAGGTATAACGAGCGCACATACTTGAAAGTTGGTGCGTCACGAGTGTGTAATTGAGTCACACTAGAGCTTTAGGGATAAAAAATAGAAGGGAGAGTATATAATTGAGAAGTAAGTAAAAAGGAACAGAGGGAAGGAGATGAACAAAGAGTTTGGCGCTAGGCGTAGAATCTTTGGAGTCTGGCCGCGTTCCATGGGTTTGGCTCGAGTCGATTATCTACTGCATCACGTAGGCGGTACGCTCCTCCGGTGAGAACGTTATCAATGATGAAGGGACCCTCCCACTTGGGCTTGAGCTTGTCCTTTTTCTTCTCCGGTAGGCATAGAACGAGTTTGCCAATATTATAAGTTTTGGCCCGTACTTCTCTGCTGTGATATCTGCGAGACTGTTGTTGATAGAATGCGGAACGAGCTTTTGTGACATCGCGCTCCTCCTCCAGGGCATCTAAATTGTCCTGCCGATCCAACTCGGCCTCTCTCTCTCTTCATACATGCACACTCGAGGTGAGTCATGAATAATATCGCAGGGCAAGACAGCCTCTATGACGTACACCATGAAGAAGGGTGTATATCCGGTAGTGTGATTTGGCGTGGTCCGCAACCCCCAAAGTACGGAGTCAAGCTCCTCAACCCAGTGCGTGTCTGATTCTTTTAAGGATCACACTAGTCTGGGTTTAATGCCGCTCATAATAAGACCATTGGCATGTTCGACTTGACCGTTTGTTTGAGGGTGATAGACAGAGACGTAATCGAGCTTAATGCCCAAGTTGCCGTACCAAGTTTTCACCTCCTCGGCTGTAAAATTGGAGCCATTATCGGTGATGATGCTGTGGGGGACACCATAGTGGTTTACGACACCTGATATAAAGTCTATCACTGGTCCGGATTCGGTAGTTTTAACAGGTTTGGCTGCTATCCATTTGGTGAATTTATCCACCATGACCAACATATATTTTTTCTTATGGGTTCCCCCTTTAAGGGGTCCGACCATATCTAGCCCCCAGAGTGCAAAAGGCCAAGTTTTGGGGATTGTTTGAAGAGCGGTAGGCGGCATATGGCTTTGGTTGGCGAAAAGCCGGCATCCGATGCAATGTTGGACGAGGTCCTGTGCGTCTGATCGGGCCGTCGGCCAATAGAAACCTGTACGAAAGGCCTTGCTTAGAAGGGCCCGAGCTGCGGCGTGGTGACCGCCGAGTCTGGCATGAATTTCATCCAAGAGTTGTCGCCCTTCCTCCTTGGAGATACATCTTTGAAGTACTTCGGTAGCGCTTTTCTTATAGAGTTCTCCCTCATGGAGTTTATAGGCTTTAGAGGGCCGAACTATGCAGCATGCCTCATTTTGGTCCTCAGGGAGTTCTTGCCTATTAAGCTAGGATAAGAAGGGTTCGGTCCATGGGGCGATGACAACCATGATGATATGGGCTGAGGGTGCTATTTTGGTGGTAGAGCCCCCGACTATGTCAGTGTCGTCGGAATCTGGGATTGTGTTCGGATCCGGACTAGTATTGTCAGTCTCCCCTTGCCACACCATAGATGGCTTAAAAAGCCTTTCCAGAAAGATGTTGGGTGGGACTGGGTCGCGCTTAGCGCCAATGCGGGCGAGAACATCTGCCGCTTGATTGTTTTCTCGAACCACATGATGGAATTCGAGTCCCTCGAATCGAGCTGACATTTTGATGACGACATTTCGATAAGCCGCCATTTTCGGATCTTTGGCATCAAAGTCTCCATTTATTTGAAATATTGCGAGGTTTGAATCCCCGCGCACTTCCAGGCGTTGAATGCCCATGGAGACAGCCATCCGAAGACCGTGCAACAGAGCCTCGTATTCGGCTGCATTGTTGGAGTCTGTGTATAATATTTGAAGTACGTATTGGACAGTGTCTCCAGTGGGGGATGTTAGGACAACGCCTGCTCCCAGACCTGCCATCATTTTAGAGCCGTCAAAGTGCATGATCCAATTGGAGTATGCGCCATACTCTCACGAGTAGAAAAGGGGGCATCAGTCCCGGTTCGTAAGGGCCTTTAGTCCCGGTTCTTGAACCGGGACTAAAGGGTCGTGACTAATGCCTCCCCCCTTTAGTCCCGGTTCTAAGACGAACCGGGACAGATGTGCCTCCACGTGGCCGGTGCGCCGAGCCCAGGCAGGAGGGCCTTTGGTCCCGGTTGGTGGCACCAACCGGGACCAAAAGGCATCCACGCGTCAGCATTTCAGTGGCCGTGGTTTTTGTTTTTTTGAAGGGGGGGGGTTGGGGGTTTTGGGGGGTTAATTTAGGTGTTTAATATATTGTGTTAGCTAGCTAATTAATAGAGAGAAGTGTCCTCTCTTATGTCCGTGCTTGGTCGACGCTACGTACTGTACATAGAGAGGCCCTCGACACGCTAGCTAGTAAGAAAATGAAGGGAACCATTAAGTACAGAAGTTCATCATGCATACCGAGAGAAGTGATCGATCGACCTCTCCTTCTCCGAGAGATTGGTCGAACAACAAGTTTTCATATTATCTATCCGACGCTACTGGCTACATACATATACAATATGTAAAATCTCTTACAATCCCCTAGCAATTGAAATCAATTTCCACATGATATTCTCCAGCTTTATTGATGACGTGGTCAAGAAAGAATCCCGCCAATTCCTCTTGAATTGCTTTCATGCGATCTTGTTCTAGGAGTTCATCCCGCATCTGCCACATCTAATTTGAAGAAGGGGGTTAATACATATATGAATGAAACTCAACAGAAATGATGGTGTAATAAAATGAAATTGTGAATATTATTGCTTACGCACTTCATATTGTCTTTTAGAGTAGCCCCGCTTATGTTTCAAAGTCGCGTTGTAGATGAACTCGCACACGTAGTATCCACAGAAATCATTCCCTTGTTCCTGCCACAAGCACTTTACGAGAAATAGAGGTCAATCAAACTGATAATGAAGCATTATAAATGGCATTGATGAAAGTACAGCTATAGAATCAACGGGAGATGCGCGCAACTAGCTAGCTAGTAGTACTTACTTTCGGGTATGTATATCGCAGCTCCTTCGGCAGTCCCGGAACTTCTGCAGTGAACTGTTTCCAAACCCTGCAAGACAAAGAAAATAAATATTATTACTTGAGATATCAGGAAATGAACAAAAAGTTGCCGATATGGTGTGATAAATGATCGATTGAACTTACTTGTTGAGTATTTTAGTCATGTCCGCATAGGTTTGGGGATCTTTTCTTCACGAGTCTAAGACGTTTACTACTCCCCGCTCAAGCTTAATCTCCAGAAGAACATAGTGGAATCTGCGCACGCATGCATAACGCATCAATTACATTACTATAACCTCGCTCGAGTAATAAGGGAAACCGAATATGCACACGACAGTAACACTCACTGGGAGTTGTAAGGAAAGAGTATTAAATCTTTGTTTTGATTTTTGATCAACGATTGTAGCAAGTTCTCCTCGGCCTCTGCGGGGTGCTTTTTAACCAGAAATTCATCTATGATATTTGTGTTAATGAACCCAATATCATACATTTCTTGTTTTTTGCACTCGACGATCTTCAATCCGCATAATATAGTGAGGATAATTAATTATAAATACATGCAATGAAAGAGCCGAGCTATATATAGAGACTTAATGACAGAAATAGTACTTACAGATAGTAGCAAAAGACCATTAGTTTATCGAGGGCCTTTTGATTGAAGAATGTGAAGAACTCATCAAATGGAACAGTCAACAGATCAGTTGCAACGAGGTCGTGCTCCTCTTTAATATTCAGATACAAAGCATTCGTCCCCCAGACTCTCTGCAGGTTTTCATGTACCAATTATGGAATCTTCGCATCATAGTTGTCAGAGATTTTTCATCTTTGACGAGAGGCTTCCCGTACTCGTATTTGTGTTTGTCCACCTCCAAGAAATCAGGAAGTTGATCGTCACGCAGGTAATCTCCAAGATTGCCATAACCGGCCACCGTCCCCGGAGCATTAGACACATTGAGCGGGGGGCACGATTGCTGTGCTTGTTCGCCGAGCTGGGCAATTTTTTTCCCAGCTGCTCGTTCTTTTAACCTTTTATCACTGACAGTACTTCCCGACCACTGGGCTTCGAGATATGTTTGTTCAGTAATGCGCTGATAGTTGGTTCTCGGCGGAGACTTTGGTGGTTTCCTCAGGGCATCGATAGTGCGCTTTGCTTTCACCGGATCTACCTTCTCCTCCGGAGGTGGATGTCTCTTTGCTTTCACCCCTTCAAAGAAGTCCTTCACGTGGGCCCGCATGATCGTCTCGTTTTCCTCCTCGGTCCTCTCATACGGTAACTTCTCTAGAGGCTTGAGAGGTGGACCGTATCTGTATTGCCTCCTGCCTTTGCTGGTTGCTGTACTACTAGACGCTGGAGCAGACGGAGCGGCTGTGGCGCCTGTCTTCTTTCGTGCTTGCTTACGAGGCGGAGGAGAAGGACTACGACGCGCCGGAGCAGCCGAGGCGGCGACGGGTCTCTTCAGCCCTTGCTGGCGAGGCGGAGAAGGAGGAAGGTGCTGGCTGCTCGGGCGTGCCGGCGCAGGCAGAGAAGGAGGCGAAGTGCCATCACATGCCGGAGAAGGAGGAGGCTGCTGGTTGCTCGGGCACGCCGGCACAGGCGGAGAAGGAGGAGGCTTTTGGCTGCTCGGGCGCGCCGGCGCAGGCGGAGAAGGAGGTGGAGTGCCGCCACGCGCCGGAGAAGGAGGTCCAGTGCCCTGATCGACACTCGCCGGAGGAGGAGGCGGTGGAGGACGCGGAGTGCCCTGACTCGCCGGAGGAGGAGGAGGAGGCGGAGGCGTCCAGTTCGGAAGGTTGATGAGCTCCTTCCGCGATAGGCATAGAGTCTTCAGAGCAGAACCCAGCCTAGTCTCCCCTTCACCGGTAGGGTAGTCAATCTGGAGGTCCTCAAATCCCTCTGTTATTTCATCCACCATCACCCTGACATATCCTTTTGGAATCGGCCGGCAGTGATAAGTTGCGCCTTGTTCAATAGGATAAACAGAGCCAACAGCCGCCTTGACCTTCAAATTCATCCATCGCGTCATAATGTGGCAATTTTGATCCCCCGTGATAGCATCCACGGGATAGCTGGCAGGAGCCATCAAGACATGCTCCGGCTAAAGCAGCTCGGTCGAAGCCACGCTGCTTCTCCGCTGAGATGGCAGGGTAGCTTCGGGGGAAGCTTCGGCAGGTCGTTTGTTGCGATATGCTTCTCGTTCCTGTAGCCCCATTACCCTTTCGTGTAGTGCCTGCAGTTGGCTCTGCTCCAGTTTCTTCCTCCTCTTGTGGGTTTTGTAACCCCCTGCGTCCGGAAAACCAACCTTCCACGGAATGGAGCCTAGCGTGCCTCGTGTCCGTCCAAGGTGCTCAGGATTCCCGAGGGCCATTGTGAGCTCGTCCTTCTCCCTGTCTGGAACGAACGTCCCTTGCTGCGCTGCATGGATATACTGCCGAAGCCTTGTGACTGGTGTTTTCAGTTGCTCGTCCATCCAACGACACTTCCCTATTACAGGGTCCAAGGTTCCGCCAGCCCCGAAGAACCAAGTCCGGCAACGGTCTGGCCATCTCATTGTCTCCGATTCGATCCCTTTATCAAGCAGATCATTCTCAGCCTTGGACCACTTAGACCGGGCTTGCAGGTAGCCACCTGACCCCGTGCGATGGTGAAACTTCTTCTTCGCAGCATTTAGCTTGTTTGTTGCCGACATCTTCTTAATCTTTTCCGATGTCGTGTAGGCCACAAATGCGGGCCAGTGATCTCTAATCTTCTCATATTTGCCGATGAATTCTGGTGTCTCTTCTTTGACGACAAACTTTCTCAGCTCTTTCCTCGACCTCCTGAATAGGTCTGCCATGTTCTTAAGAGCACAAGACTTGATTAATTGCTCTTTAACTGGCTTCTTCGGATCCTCCTCTGGCGGTAGGGTGAAATTTGCCTTCAGCTCAGTCCAAAGATCATCTTTCTGCATATCATTAACATAAGACACCTGAGGGTCTTCTCCTTAGGCTTATACCATTGGTGGATGCTGATCGGGATCTTGTCCCTAACAAGAACCCTGCACTAAGCAACAAATGTGTTCTTTGTCCGGATGGGTTCAATCGGTTCACCGTTGCGCGCGATTGCTGTGATCTCAAACCTTTCATCCGAGCTCAACTTTTTCTTCGGGCCTCGTCTCCTTACCGAAGTTGTGCTCGATCCGTAGGGCTAGAAAACGAAGAAAGTTAATTAATATGTGTACATATACCAAAACAATGAATGCATCAATTAACTAGTCAGCATGGGCTTAACTAATATATATATATACCTGGCCGGACTCGGTTCGGTCACCGGAGCAGTCAACACGGTCTCCTTCTTGTACCTCCATTGGGTCATCACCGGAGCCATCATGAACTTAGCCCTCTTCTTGTACCGGCATTAATGGGCCGGAGCCATCATGAACATAGCCCTCTTCTTCACCCAGTCCTTCCTGACCAACGACGTCGTTGAAAAATGACGCAATGACATCAGTTCCTTCTGCGATTATCTCCCCCAACATCACTTCTGTTGCTTCATCTCGGTAGTGCTCCATAGTTTCTGCAAATATTTACAACATGTCAATTATTATTCAAACATGGTACAGATGGATATATATTAGTGGCAAACGTATAACTAGCTAGCTAATCACAATAAGGAATCATGTTAGTGGCCTCGACGCTGCTTCTCTAGGGTTTGGGGTGGCCTAGACAACGCTTCAAGGGTTTGGGGTGGCCTCGACACAACGCTTCAAGGGTTTGGGGTGGCCTCGACGACAACGCTCTTTTAACTTGGTAAATTTGGGTGGCCTCAAGAGAGTTTGTTGGGTAGGGGTGCAGCGGGAGGGGGTAGGAGACCAACATCGTTTTTTCTCTAGGGTTTGGGTGTCCTCGAGAGTTTTGGTCGAGCGAGAGGGCCGGGGGGGGGGGGTATATCAACGACGACAGAGGAGAAGATCGAAGAAAAAAAAAGAAGAAAAAAAGAGGAGAAGAAGAAAGGAATAGAGGAGAAGAAGAATATTCTATTTTTTCTTCTTCTCCTCTTCTTTTTCTTCTTTTTTCCTCTTCTTATTTATTTCTCCTCTTCTTCCTCTCCTCTTCTTCTCCTTTCTTCCTCTTCTTATTTTTCTTTTTCCTCTCCTTCTTTTTCTTCTTCTTCCTTCTTCCTTCTTCTTCTTTTCTTCCTTTTCCTTATTTTACTTTTTCCTCTACAGTGACCTAAAATGCACTAACCTAAAATCCATATCTACTAACAACCTAAATAAAAAAATAATACATATATTAAAAAAACATATATAAACAAAAAAATGCTATGAACATTATATTCATACATATAGATAGCCACATCCATTCATCATATAGCTACCACATACATATATACATTATACATATGAAAAAATGCACATATATACACATACAAACACATATATGTATACACATATATAAACAAAAAAATACACATATATACACATACAAACACATATATACACATATATACACATATACACAAAAAATGCATATATACACATATACACAAAAAAATGCAGGGCAGGGGCGGCGGCGCAGCGGCCGCGCAGGACAGGGCAGCGCGCGGTGGCCGCGCAGGTGCGCGGGACGGGAGGGGCACGAGACTGCTCACAGGGGGCGGCGGCGACGGCGAAGGCGAGCAGCCTGATGGCGTCGGTGGCGGCGGCGACGGTGAAGGCGAGCAGCCTGACAGCGTCGGTGGCGGCGGCGACGGCAAGGTGGAGCAGGGGTGTCGGGCGGCGACGGCTACGAGGAGGAGCAGGGAGAAGTGGGGGATTTGGTCGAAAACTGCTAAGTGCTGTATATATATCAAGAGCATTGGTCCCGGTTCGTGGCACCAACCGGGACTAATACACCCTTTAGTCCCGGTTCGTGCCACCAACCGGGGCCAAAGGCCTCTTTTCAGCAGCCCAAAGGGCGGGAAGCGGCGGCCTTTGGTCCCACTTGGTGCCACCAACCGGGACTAAAGGGTGGGCATTGGTCCCGGTTGGTGCCACGAACCGGGACCAATGCCCCCCTTTAGTCCCGGTTGGTGGCGCCAACCGGGACCAATGGTCGTGTGCTGGCACGGTGCAGCACGAAAGTTTAGTCCCACCTAGCTAGCTGAGAGGGGCGCGCAGTGGTTTATAAGCTCCACTGCCGCACCTCTCTCGAGCTCCTCTCCACTGCAGGCTTACGGGCCTACTTACTACTGCTTTGCCTGATGGGCCTACTGGGCGTCCTGCGGGCCTGAATCCTGGACCATGGTGGGTTTCTAGTCGTATTTAGGCCGTGGGGGCCCAGTAGGAGGCACTTTTTTTCTTTACTTATTGTTGCTATTTTTATTTTTTTCCCAGTTTTTTTGTTTTGTTTTCTGCATTATTTATTTTCTTTTGTTTCTTTGCTTTATTTTTTAATTCTTTTTTGCTTTTAGTTTTAGAAAAATTATAAGCTTTCTGTTAGTGCCATTAGTTCTCAAATTTGAAAACACTTTTTTTTTTGTTTTGTTTCTTGCTTTATTTATTTTATTTTGGTTCTACTTACAACAAAATACTTATTGTTGCTATTTTTATTTTTTTCCCAGTTTTTTGTTTTGCTTTCTGCATTATTTATTTTCTTTTGTTTTTTGCTTTATTTTTAATTCTTTTTTGCTTTTAGTTTTAGAAAAATTATAAACTTTCTGTTAGTGCCATTAGTTTTCAAATTTGAAAACACTTTTTTGTTTTCTTTTTGCTTTATTTATTTTATTTTGTTTCTACTTACAACAAAATACTTATTGTTGCTATTTTTTTTCCAGTTTTTTTGTTTTGTTTTCTGCATTATTTATTTTCTTTTGTTTTTTGCTTTATTTTTTAATTCTTTTTGCTTTTAGGTCAGCAAAATTATAAACTTTCTGTTAGTGCCATTAGTTTTAGAAAAATTATAAACTTTCTGTTAGTGCCATTAGTTTTCAAATTTGAATAGAGAAAAAAGGTCCAGACGAACCGGGGCCAATGGCCCACGTGGCTGCCCTCTTGAGAGTGTTCTTGGTGAGAACATAGTTGACAAGGAGCGAACTAGGATTAATGGTATTACGAGGGCCGAACCATAAGACATTAAAGCATTTCAAATGAACTCTGAAAAAGTTGAAAGTTGGCATGGTATCATAATTTCACGCACATAGCATGTGCATGTACAAAACGGACAATGGTATCATACTCGTCTGTTACAAAGTTGGCATGGTATCATCATAATAGTTGCGGGAGAAAGTCTTCACTTTTTCTTCGCTTGTGTCATTTGCTTATTGCGCCGTAACCATGAATAATATTCATCGTTTATCAGGATGCTGGGGTCAGCCTTGACTTTGAAGGGAGGAATTTCATGAAACTTTTCATAATCTTCAGACATGTCTGTCTTGCCCTCCACTCCCACGATGTCCCTTTTTCCGGAAAGAACTATGTGGCGCTTTGGCTCATCGTATGATGTTTTTGCTTCCTTATCTTTTCTTTTTCTCGGTCTGGTAGACATGTCCTTCACATAGATAACCTGTGCCACATCATTGGCTAGGACGAACGGTTCGTCAGTGTACCCAAGATTTTTCAGATCCACTGTTGTCATTCCGTACTGTGGGTCTACCTGTACCCCGCCTCCTGACAGATTGACCCATTTGCACTTAAACAAAGGAACCTTAAAATCATGTCCATAGTCAAGTTCCCATATGTCCACTATGTAACCATAATACGTGTCCTTTCCCCTCTTGGTTGTTGCATCAAAGCGGACACCGCTGTTTTGGTGGTGCTCTTTTTATCTTGGTCAATCCTGTAAAATGTATTCCCATTTATCTCGTATCCTTTCCAAATCGTAACAGTCGAAGATGGTCCCCTGGACAACAAGTACAACTCATCACAAACAGTGTTGTCACCTCTGAGACGTGTTTCCAACCAACTGCTGAAAGTCCTGATGTGTTCATATGTAATCCAGTCGTCGCACTGCTCCGGGTGTTTGGAGCGCAGACTGTTCTTGTGTTCATCGACATACGGGGTCACCAAGGTAGAGTTCTGTAGAACTGTGTAGCGTGCTTGAGACCAAGAATATCCGTCCCTGCATATTATTGAGTCCCTTCCAAGCGTGCCTTTTCCAGTCAGTCTCCCCTCATACCGCGATTTAGGGAGACCTATCTTCTTAAGGCCAGGAATGAAGTCAACACAAAACCCGATGACATCCTCTGTTTGATGGCCCATGGAGATGCTTCCTTCTGGCCTAGCACGGTTACGGACATATTTCTTTAGGACTCCCATGAACCTCTCAAAGGGGTACATATTGTGTAGAAATACGGGGCCCAGAATGACAATCTCCTCGACTAGATGAACTAGGACGTGCGTCATGATATTGAAGAAAGATGGTGGGAACACCAGCTCGAAACTGACAAGACATTGCACCACATCACTCCTTAGCCTTGGTATGATTTCTGGATCGATCACCTTCTGAGAGATTGCATTGAGGAATGCACATAGCTTCACAATGGCTAATCGGACGTTTTTCGGTAGAAGCCTCCTCAATGCAACCGGAAGCAGTTGCGTCATAATCACGTGGCAGTCATGAGACTTTAGGTTCTGGAACTTTTTCTCTACCATATTTATTATTCCCTTTATATTCGACGAGAAGCCAGTCAGGACCTTCATACTAAGCAGTCATTTAAAGAAGATTTCCTTCTCTTCTTTGGTAAGAGCATAGCTGGCAGGACCTTCATACTGCTTTGGAGGTATGCCATCTTTTTCGTGCAAACGTTGCAGGTCCTCCCGTGCCTCAGCTGTATCTTTTGTCTTTCCATACACGCCCAAGAAGCCTAGCAAGTTCACGCAAAGGTTCTTCCTCACGTGCATCACGTCAATTGAAGAGCGGACCTCTAGGTCTTTCCAGTAGGGTAGGTCCCAAAATATAGATTTCTTCTTCCACATGGGTGTGTGTCCCCCAGCGTCATTCGGAACAGCTAGTGCGCCGGGACCCTTTCCAAAGATTACGTGTAAATCATTGACCATAGCAAGTACCTGATCACCGGTACGCATGGCGGGCTTCTTCCGGTGATCTGCCTCGCCTTTGAAATGCTTTCCTTTCTTTCGACATTGATGGTTGGTCGGAAGAAATCGACGATGGCCCAGGTACACATTCTTCCTGCAGCTTCCCAGGTATATACTTTCGGTGTCAAGTAAACAGTGCGTGCATGCGTGGTATCCCTTGCTTGTCTATCCTGAAAGGTTACTGAGAGCGGGCCAATCGTTGATGGTCACGAATAGCAACGCCTTTAGGTCAAATTCCTCCTGTTTGTGCTCATCCCACGTACGTACACCGTTTCCATTCCACAGCTGTAAAAGTTCTTCAACTAATGGCCTTAGGTACACATCAATGTCGTTGCCGGGTTGCTTAGGGCCTTGGATGAGAATTGGCATCATAATGAACTTTCGCTTCATGCACATCCAAGGAGGAAGGTTATACATACATAGAGTCACGGGCCAGGTGCTGTGATTGCTTCTCTGCTCACCGAAAGGATTAATGCCATCCGCGCTTAAAGCAAACCATACGTTCCTTGGGTCACGTGCAAACTCAGCCCAGTACTTTCTCTCCATTTTTCTCCACTGCGACCCGTCAGCGGGTGCTCTCAACTTCTCGTCTTTCTTATGATCATCACTGTGCCATCGCATCAACTTGGCATGCTCTCCGTTTCTGAACAGACGTTTCAACCGTGGTATTATAGGAGCATACCACATCACCTTCGCAGGAACCCTCTTCCTGGGAGGGTCGCCGTCAACATCACCAAGGTCATCTCGTCTGATCTTATACCGTAATGCACCGCATACCGGGCAAGCGTTCAGATCCTTGTATGCACCACGGTAGAGGATGCAGTCATTAGGGCATGCATGTATCTTCTGCACCTCCAATCCTAGAGGGCATACGACCTTCTTTGCTACGTATGTACTGTCGGGCAATTTGTTATCCTTTGGAAGCTTCTTCTTTAATATTTTCAGTAGCTTCTCAATTCCTTTGTCTGGCACAGCATTCTCTGCCTTCCACTGCAGCAAATCCTGTACGGTACCGGGCTTTGTGTTGCCATCTTCGCAATTGGGGTACAACCCTTTTTTGTGATCCTCTAACATGCGGTCGAACTTCAGCTTCTCCTGTTGACTTTCGCATTGCGTCCTTGCATCGACAATGACCCAGCGGAGATCATCATGATCGGGCACATCGTCTGGTTCCTCTTGATATTCAGCAGCTTCGCCCGTCGCAGCATCATCGTGCACATCGTCTGGATCCTCTTGATGTTCAGTAGCATCACCGTATTCGGGGGGCACATAGTTGTCATCGTACTCTTCTTCTTCGCCGTCTTCCATCATAACCCCTATTTCTCCGTGCCTCGTCCAAACATTATAGTGTGGCATGAAACCCTTGTAAAGCAGGTGGGTGTGAAGGATTTTCCGGTCAGAGTAAGACTTCGTATTCCCACATATAGGGCATGGACAACACATAAAACCATTCTGCTTGTTTGCCTCAGCCACTTCGAGAAAATCATGCACACCCTTAATGTACTCGGAGGTGCGTCTGTCACCGTACATCCATTGCCGGTTCATCTGCGTGCATTATATATAATTAAGTGTGTCAAAAATCATTACAGAACATCATGAATAGATAGCTAAGTGACCAAATTAATAGAAGTTCATCATCACATTAAAACCAAAGTACATACATAGTTCTCATCTTCAAGGGAAAATCATTACAGAACAACATAAAGCTCTGCAGAGCATCTAAATTAATTAAACCATACATTGAAACTATGTAAAACATTTCAATGCGAAAACAAATGCGATCATAATCGCAACCAAGGTAACAACTGATCCAACGGCATAATGATACCAAGCCTCAGTATGAATGGCATATTTTCTAATCTTTCTAATCTTCAAGCACATTGCATCCATCTTGATCTTGTGATCATCGATGACATCCGCAACATGCAACTCCAATATCATCTTCTCCTCCTCAATTTTTCTTATTTTTTCCTTCAAGAAATTGTTTTCTTCTTCAACTAAATTTAATCTCTCGACAATAGGGTCGGTTGTAATTTCCGGTTCAACAACCTCCTAGATAAATAAAATCTATGTCACGTTGGTCGACATAATTTTCATAAACAATAAATGAACCAATAGTTATGAAAAGATAATATATACCACATCCGAATCATAGATAGGACGAGGGCCAACGGGGGCGGATACCAAAACCATCGCACTATATAAGATGCAATAATAAAAGTAAGAAAATAATACAAGTATCTATCTAAACATACAAGTAAGAATATTTTCCTTTCAGAAAGAAGATAAGAACAAGAGGCTCACCACGGTGGTGCCGGCGATGAGATCGGCGCGGGTGATCGACGGCGGTGAAGACAGGTACAGGGCGTGACGAACCGCTAAACCTAGACAAATATTGAGGAAGATGGAGCTTGGAGGTCGAGCTTGGAGAGGAGAAAGCTTAAGTAGTATGGCTCGGGCATTCCATCAAACACCTTGTGTGCATAGGAGGTGAGCTAGAGCACCACAAAGCCCTCTCCCCCTCGGCTGCCAGAAAAAAACAGAGTAGTGTGCTCTGCTCTTACGCGAGGGGGTATATATAGGCACCTCATTGATCCCGGTTGGTGGCTTGAACCGGGACTAAAGGGCAGCCTTTGGTCTCGGTTCATGGCACCAACCAGGACCAATGGTGGTGGGCCGGGAGCGAGGCCCATTGGTCCTGGTTCGTCCCACCAACCGGGACCAAAAGGTCCAGACGAACCGGGACCAATGGCCCACGTGGCCCAGCCGGCCCCCGGGGCTCACGAACCGGGTCCAATGCCACCATTGGTCCCGGTTCTGGATTGAACCGGGACTAATGGGCTGACCCGGCCTGGACCAATGCCCCTTTTCTACTAGTGTCTTTAGGGAGTTCGGCCTTTGTTCATTCGGCGACAAAGTCGGCCAGTACTTGTGATTTAATGGACTGCCGTGGTTTGTATGTGATGTCGAATGGGAGGAGCTCGATGGCCCACTTAGCAATTCGGCCCGTTGCATCGCGGTTGTTTATTATGTCATTGAGTGGTACTTCAAAGGCCATCGTGATTGAACACTCTTGAAAGTAGTTCCGTAGTTTCCGGGATGTCATGAAGATCGCGTATGCTATTTTTTGATAATGGGGGTACCAAGATTTGCATGGTGTGAGGACAGTGCATACATAGTATACCGGCTTTTGAAGCGGGAACTTGTGTCCGTCCTCCTCTCATTCGAGCACTGCGCTCACAACTTGGTGTGTTGCGGCTATGTATAGCAGAATGGGCTCACCAACATTCAGTGCGGCCAGGATTGGGTTGCTCGCTAAAAGATCCTTTATTTCTTCTAGTCCGGCCGTCACTGCATCCGTCCACTCGAAGTGTTCGGTGCATCGAAGAAGGCGATAGAGTGGCAGTGCCTTTTCTCCTAATCTGGAGATAAAGCGGCTTAAGGCTGCCACACATCCAGTTAGTTTCTGGATTTGTTTGAGATCTGTTGGGGTAGTCAATTGTGACAATGCTCGGATTTTGGCCGGGTTTGCTTCAATTCCTCTATTGGAAATGATGAAACCCAGCAGCCTTCTGACGGGAATGCCGAAAACACACTTTTCCGGGTTGAACTTGATGTCATATGTTCGGAGGTTGTCGAATGTGAGCCTCGGATCGTCTATTAAAGACTCGACGTGTCTGGTCTTAATGACCATGTCGTCCACATATGCTTCAACTGTTTTGCTGATTTGTTTCTCCAGGCATGTTTGAATCATGCGTTGGTAGGTGGCCCCAGCGGTTTTAAGCCCGAAAGGCATTGTGTTGAAGCAAAAGGGGCCGTATGGGGTGATGAATGTCGTTTCGGCTTGATCCGACTCCGCCATCTTGATTTGATGGTAACCGGAGTATGCGTCGAGGAAACGCAGTGCGTCGTGTCCTGCGGTAGCATCGATGATCTGATCAATGCGGGGGAGAGGGAAGGGATCCCTAGGGAAAGCCTTGTTGAGGTCTTTGAAATCGACACACAGGTGCCATGCTTTGTCCTTCTTAGGTACCATCACCAGGTTTGCTAGCCAATCCGGGTATTTTATTTCTCTGATGAATCCGGCTTCGAGTAGCTTGGCTAGCTCCTCTCCCATAGCTTGTCGTTTCGGTTCGGAAAAGCGTCGTAGCGTCTGCTTGACCAGTTTATATCCCTTCAATATGTTGAGGCTATGCTCGGCCAACCTGCGTGGGATTCCTGGCATGCTGAAAGGTGCCAGGCAAAAATGTCCCAATTCTCACATAGAAACGTTCGTAATCCGGCCTCGATTGTGGGGTCCAGCTGTGCCCCGATAGATGCTGTCTTTGTGGAGTCCGTTGGATGGACTTGGAATTTGACTATTTCGTCCACTGGTTTGAAGGAGGTGGACTTGGGTCGTTTGTCGAGTATCACGTCGTCCCTGTCCACTGTGGAGCGTAATGCAGTTAACTCTTCGGCCGCGAGGGCTTCAGATAGTGCCTCAAGGGCCAGGGCAGTGGTTTTATTTTTAGTGTGGAGTGCTATGTACGGATCACTGGTGAGGGTGATGATTCCATTGGGCCCAGGCATCTTGAGCTTCATGTACCCATAATGGGGCATAGCTTGGAAGCTCGCAAATGCATCTCGCCCCAAGAGGGCATGGTATCCACTTCTGAAAGGGACCACTTGGAATGTTATCTCTTCGGACCTGTAATTCCCCGGCGTGCCCAATACCACATCTAGTGTGATTTTTCCCGCTTATCGTGCCTCCCGACTAGGAATAATTGCTCGGAAGGTTGTGCTGCTTTGCTCAATGCAGCTCTTGTGTATTTACATTTTGTTGAGGGTTTCCTCGTAGATGAGGTTTAATCTACTGCCGCCGTCCATGAGCACTTTGGTAATCCGGAAGCCATCCACGATTGGACTAAGGACCAAAGTGGCTGGTGCCCGGACTGTTCTGAATTGCGGTTCGTCACTGGTGTTGAAAGTTATGGCCGTGTCGTTCCAAGGGTTTATTGCCGCAATTTGGCAAACTTCGGCAATGCTGCGGAGTGTTCGCTTACGCCTGTTATTCGATGAAAAAGTCTCGACGACTGTCAACACGGTATTGTTGTTTCCTGCGGGATGATGCTCTGCGGGATTATTCATGAGGAGATCCTCGCCGCTCTTGGCCACCTGCCGAAGTATCCAACATGCTCCAAGGCTATGTGTTGGTACGGTATCCGGTGCAGTGTGAATTTTGCATGGCCTATTGAGCCATCCCTCCAATATGGTTCCGCGCCCAGTAGTGGGCTTCGGCTTCTTCATGATTGGATCGGGTGACCTATGAGCGTACACCCTTTTTATTTGGATGAGGGGTTTAGTGAGAGCCAGTGGGTCCCAAAAGGCTGCCTGGGTTTTCCAGGCACTTTCCATTGCGCAGTACTTCTGTACTATGGCCGCCAAGTCAATGAAGTGTGATATGCGACGGCATTTTACGGCGTTAAGGATTCCCTTGTCCGTGCAATTTCTGCAAAAGAACGAGATTGTGTCTTCCTCTCGACAGTCCTTAGCCTTGTTCATTACAAGGAGGAATCTGGCCCAAAAGTGATGTACTGTCTCTTGGGGTTGTTGTCTGATATGGGAAAGATCGCTTGTATCTGGGTGGGTGGGTGGAATTAAATCTGAATCTTGACCCGATCTGCGACCCGGAGCTTGAAGAGCTTCCGAATTTAACAATTCGGCTTCCGGGATGTTACCCAATTTTTCGGGCCCACAGTCCGGTTCTAGGTCCGGGACTTGGGGCACGTCTTCCCGTGAACGGGTATCCGGCTCAATGAGCTCGGTAATATGGACATAGTCCATCCTCAATATGGGAGGAGAGTTATCGCGCTGCTCCTCCACCACCGCTATCTGATGGGTGACCGGCGGAGAATTAATCTCCCTTTGATCGAGTTTAAGCCCAATCCGGTCGTAGTCCGTAGCTACTCCCAGGGCGGCGATGCGATCTAAGAGCTCGTTCAAAGACGATAGCTCCGTCGGATCCATCTGCTCGGTATGCTCCAAGCTGATGCAGAGACGATTCTCGATGACCTGAGAGGTCATCGTTGGCTCAACGATCGAACGGGTGGTCATGATAAAACCGCCCAGCCGGAGGGTTTGGCCTAAGGCCAAGGCTCCCCCGGAGACGATGCTGTCCTTGATAACAAGGCGAGCCATCAACCTTATCTTCAACATCATAGTGGAACTCTCAATGAAAGCACCAATGTCGGTGTCAAAACCGGCAGATCTCGGGTAGGGGGTCCCGAACTGTGCGTCTAAGGCTAATGGTAACAGGAGGCGGGGGACACGATGTTTACCCAGGTTCGGGCCCTCTCTATGGAGGTAATACCCTACTTCCTGCTTGATTGATCTTGATGATATGAGTATTACAAGAGTTGATCTACCACGAGGTCGTAGAGACTAACCCTAGAAGCTAGCCTATGATTATGATTGTTCTTGTCCTACGGACTAAACCCTCCGGTTTATATAGATACCGGAGGGGGTTAGGGTTACATCAGGTCAGTTACATAGAAGGGAATCTAAATATCCGAATCGCCAAGCTTGCCTTCCACGAAAGGAGAGTCCCACCCGGACGTAGGACGAAGTCTTCTATCTCGCATCTTCATAGTCCAACAGTCCGGCTGAAGTATATAGTCCGGCTGTCCGAGGACCCCCTAATCCAGGACTCCCTCAGAGACCCTCGCCGCTTTTGGCCACCTGCCGGAGTATCCAACACGCTCGAAGGCTATGCGTTGGTTCGCTATCCGGTGATACGTGAAATTTGCAGGGTTTGTCGAGCCATTCCTCGAGGACAATTTTATGCCCCGTAATGGGTTTAATTTTCTTGTCCACGGGATGGTGATTAGTTGCTCTGCGGGGGTGAGTCCTCTTTGCCCGTCCCGGGGATGGCCTAAAGGCATGCGGTTCCCAGCGGGCGGTCTGGGTTTTCCAGACGCTTTCCATTGCGCAATACTTCTATACTATGTATGCCAAATCGGCAAAGTGTAGTACGCGGCGACGATTGAGGGCGTTCAGGATTCCCTTATCCATGCAATTGTTGCAAAATACTGAGATTGCGTCATCGTTGCAACAGTCCTTGATCTTGTTTTTAACAAGCAGGAACCTAGCCAAAAGTGGTGGACTGTTTCCTGGGGCTGCTGCCGAACATACATTAAGTCGCATATATCCGGAGGACCGGAGTTTCTTGGGGAATATTGTTTGTGGTGGGTGGGTGGGATTGAATCCGAACCCTGACCCGCTAAGGAATCCGGATTTCGAAGAATTTCCGAGGTTAAAGGCGTGGGCTCCGGTGCATCCGGTATGTTTTTAGGCTCAGCGCCCGATTCCATGTTCGGAGGACAAGAAGTGTCTTCCAGAAGACGAGAGTCCGGCTCTCCGGGTTCAAAAACCCGAACGTACTTTGTCCTCAACATGGGAGAAGAGTTATCTTCGGCTTGTTCCTCCACGATTGCCACATGATGGGTGATCGGCGGAGATCTGATTTCTCTCTAATCGGATTTAAGCCCAATCCGATTGTAGTTGGTTGTGACCCCCAGGGCGGTGATGCGATCTAGCAGTTCGTTCAAGGCCGAAACATCTGCCAGATCCAACGTGTCGGAGTATTCAGGGCCGATGCGGAGGCAGTTTTTGACGATGAGTTGGGCTACTTCTGGCTTAAAGGCTGGGCGAATGCCCATAATGAAGCTGCCGAGTCGGAGAGTTTGCCCTGAAACCAGGGCCTCTCCATAAGTGATGCTGTCTTTGATGACAAGGCGGGCCATCAATCCTTCTGTTGACGACACAGAGGAACTCTCAATGAAAGCACCAATGTCGGTGTCAAAACCGGCAGATCTCGGGTAGGGGGTACCGAACTGTGCGTCTAAGGATCAAAGGTAACAAGGAGGCACGGGACACGATGTTTACCCAGGTTCGGGCCCTTTTAATGGAGGTAATACCCTACTTCCTACTTGATTGACTATGATGAATATAGGGGTTACAAGAGTTGATCTACCTCGAGATCGTAATAGCTAAACCCTAGATGTCTAGCCTGTATGATTCTGTTCTCCCCTATAGACTAAATGCTCTGGTTTATATAGGCACCGGAGGGGACTAGAGGTGTACAAAGTCGGTTTACAGAGAAAGGAAACTATTGATCCGGACGCCAAGCTTGCTGTCCATGCAAAGGAGAGTCCCATCCCGACGCGGGAGGATGCCTTTTGTCCTTGTATCTTCATGACCTGTTAGTCCGACCCATGTCACATAAGCCAGCTTCCCGAGGGCCCATAATCCAGGACTCCCTCAGTACTAGCAGGATGCGGAGAAACCGTCATTCGAGTGGAAGTTCGCTCGTATATATGAGCAGAAAATGTTTTAGGTCTATAACACTCTCTTCTTTATATCCCTTTCTATTTTTCTCTCTCGACACCCCGAACTATGAGTCTCTTGTCATACTTTTTGATATACCCGAAAGTTACTTTATGAACCAGTTACAGATGATATTTGGCAACCCCAAAGTAAATGTCTCGTATGGACACGAGGATACGTTAACACATGATATGGTAATAATGATAAGATCTCGTAGTATATCAGAATTTGGGTCTGTCCAGCACCATTGTTTTGCCAACAACGTGTTATCATTATTGTGAGCATCCTTGTTACTTTAACAATGCGCCATAGTATCTCTTGCCGGTGGACAATGGTCGTTGGTGGCCTCGCGTGGATCTGCGCTGGCCGCCGTGGTGGGCGTCACAGGGGGTGTTCGGTGGGGAGGTTGGCTGGAGGGATGGGAGGCGTCGATGTGGTCGGGCCACCCGTCACTGGCACAAGGATGTGTTGGTCGTGGATGAGTCGGCTCCCCCTCCTCCCCCTTTCCTCGACCGAGTGTGTGCTAACGCAGCTATGACGATGGTTCGAGGCTGACCATGGCAACTATAGCACGGAAGTATAAACATTACCAACATGGAAATACAATAACACTTTATTATTGCATCTATGCCATGTTTCATACTTTGGGATTGGTCTATGAAACACTATATGCACCTCCTACAACATCTTATAAGTATGAATCATGCATTTTAGCACATTTTTGGTGCCCTTTGATCCAGCTTGTAGATTTTCTCTTCATCCGAAACTGAAACCTGATTTAATAAACCAGTTGTCATATTCTAGGAGGCTTTTGCTTCGGTTGATGACTCGAGAGTGTTGTGTGCAGCACTATTAACCTCCGACAACAACTTCTATGTAGGAATCATGCAATTTTAGCATGTTTTTCATGCCCCTTCGATCCAGTCTGTATTTCTCTCCGTCAGAAACTAAACTTTCTTAAATAGACTTGCTGACATATTTCGGGAGGCTTTTGCTTCATTTCATGCTTCGGGAGTGCTTTATGCAGCACTATCCACCTTCTACAACAATTTATGTAGGAATCATGCTATTTTAGCACGTCTTCATTTCTGCTGCATTGTGTTAGTGAGATTGATCTTTTCCATGCATCTTCGTCTGTCCCGCCGCCACGAAAGGATCTGGACAACGACTGTCCTCTACCGGGTCCCACTGTTTGCTGAGTGTGCTACTCGACAAGTTACTTGGCAAAGGTCATGTTCACCGAGAACGCGTGAAAGATAACTTGGCAAAGACAGTTCTACTCGGCAAAATATAATATTTTCATAGCGAAAAGAAATTTATTGTTTACAACATAAGCATTTGATCTCAAGGTCAGAAGAACGCATTTAGCCCTTGTGTAAAGAAATAATAGGGTTAGCAAGGTTTAGGCCGACAGTTCCGAAGCTTGCCAACCGTTTTGGTGGTCGATTTGCGCGGCCTGCCGTGGTTGAGCCACTCGTGCTCTCGCCGAGAGCGTCTCCAATAAGTGGTGCAAATGTAAAACTAATCGAAATATATATCACTTACTCTCAAAAAAGTCGCTCCAACGGATAATGTAGATGCAAAATTACATATGAGTTTACTCCAGATGTAAAATGCACCAACAGGTGATAGAAATATACATCACTTGGCGGTGCTAGATGTAAAACGCGGCTGCGCTGTGCAAAGCCCAACTGCCACCACCCCCACCGGGAGAACACAATACCTTCCGTCGCACCATGCCGCCTGGCCACCAGACCCCGACGCCGGAAAATCCGGCCTCCCCACCCCCACCGCCGCTTTTTCGCGCGCCCCATGCCTCAAAGTCGCACGATTTCACCGATTTTTCACCGCTCCGCCATGCAATTTGAAGCTTCTCCATCGTCATGCCGTTGCTTGCTTTGGAGGACGCACACGCTCGGCCGTCGCCACACTGTTCCTCGATTTGGAAGCTGCACGCCTCAACTCTGCGATGCAGCCGAATAAGGTCTCGAAGAGAAAGACCGGCTTCTTGTGGATGCGGGAGAAACCATCCGGGAAGTTTGTGTCGAGTTCCAGTGTAATGGCTATCGCTACTGCCTTGGCACATTCAAGTACCCAGAGGTGGCCGCACGTTCGTACGACGCCACCGCTTGGCGTTTCAGCCGGCCATGGCACGAGATGAACTTATCGGAGATCAAAACCCGGGAGGACGCGGAGTTCATCGGGCCGAAGAATCTTAAGATATTGCAGATGGATGAGAAGAAGAAGACGACCATCACCATTACTACCGACGAATGAAGCGGCGCCCGCGATGTTCGCGCGGGAGCATCTGGAGTATGTCCAAGCTGAGCATGAGTTCTATTGGAAGCCTGTTGTTGAGCAGAAAAAGAAGGTGGTGAAGAAGGAGGATGAGACCGGCCACTCGACGGTGATCCCCGTCGAGTCTGACTAGTCAGGTTGGGATGACTCATAGGAGGAGGAGAAGCTCGACGACTGCGACAACCCTGCAAAGATGAGTTCTGGGTCAGTTCAAGGGTGACGATGAGTAGTTTTAGATTGATGTAGTTCAAGTAGACTTGGAGTAGTAGTAGTTTGGTACAAGATAGTAGTTAGAACTATGTTTATTTATGAGTCAATTACATTGCACGTGCTAGAACTTGGCACAAATTATTACTTTAGTGCTAGAACTTGTGGTGTACATATAAATGGTTCAAAAACTTGGCTCGACGATGCAAATATGGTGTTGTATACACCTGCTGTGTTGACTAGGTGCGCCGGCTTGGTGTGAGGCCCGCATTCAGTTACATGAAGGGGAGGGTAGGGCGTATGGTATTCCGTTTTGTGAAAAGCCCCTTATATATTTTGTCTATCACGAAAAAGTTGCTCTAGAGAAATTGTACATAAAAGAAAAATGTGACTCTTGAGATTCGAACTAACGATTCACAGGTTACAGGTAGAGGCAGAAAGCAACAACCAATCCCAAAAAAGTAGGATCGCGCGATCTTAGGAGGCAAGGAGGTTCCCTTGCGCGCCGCTGGTTCCCTCTCTCTGCGCTGGCCGCTCCGGCGGCGGGAGGGATGGGGAACCTCGGGTCTGTCCGCTATGTGGGTGTGTGGTATGGTTAGGGTTGAGGGTGCCGCTGCCAAGGCCGTTGCGGTGGTGTCGCGTCAGAATAAGTTTCTCCGGGCTTCGTTCGCGGTCATGCGATGCTTTTGCCTTCGTCTAGGAGCCAGCGGGGTGGGGGATCCCCGGATCTCGTCAAGGTCGCGTGCTATGGTGGCTGGAGGTCCATCAGCACTGGCCGTTTGGGTCCTTAGATGGGCGATGGATTCAAGGAGACGAAGAACCTTCTTTTCCTTGTCGGTATGATTTGCTGCTACTATTCTTGTTCTTCCTCTGCGCTGATGCTGGAGGGAGATCCTGCTTTACCTGGGTGGATGGCCCGGCCGCGGTGCTGGACCGGTCGGATGACTCGAGTTCTCTTCCTTCCGGAAGGGACATTTTTCGCGGTACTCAAAGCCAAAGATGGCGACGATTGTTGCAGGTGTGTTGGATTAATGTCCATGCCCTCTCAGCGCTGGTGTCAAGAAAGGAGGAAGCAGCGTGGCGGCAATTGTTCCGTGGTCGAAAATGATGACCTGCTTGCGCCTGGTTGCAGATCTTTCTGCTGCAGTGGTCTTCTCTCAAGATTCAGGGATGATGACACAGGGCTTCGGATATCTTCTTGTGTTATGGTTGTCTTAGGGTATTCTAGGTGTTCATGGTCCTTTATGTTTGTGTTTCAGTGTACTTGTAAGGGCCAACTATTTTGTACTATTTCGTGATTTGAATGCAAAGAATTCTCAAAAAAGAAGAGATTCACAGGTTACCTATGCGGTTGGCTATCCAGCACACCAAGTCAGTTTGACAATATATATATATATATATATATATATATATATATATATATATATATATATATATATATATATATATACGCGCTATTCGTCATCATGGGTGAGAAATAGTTATTCTTCACCCCCTCTCTATTTTGACATCAATACATCGTATTTTTACGTTTCGTAAATTTTGTCTTATTTCATACATAAAAAGAGAACGTAAAAAAGTATGTACTTGTCGTAAAAAATATTTTATGTTACGTAAAATTACGAATGTAAAAACATAATGTAAAACATACATAAAATGTGAGTTTTCTGGTCTTATAACCTATATTTTTGTTTTTTATATCAAATTTTACATATTGAACCAATATGCATGTAACTATTTATATTCTAAACGTAATTTATTTAGGAAGCGATCGTAAGATTACCTCGGATGAAGAATAACTTATTCTGCAGCCTGGATGATGAATAGTAACACTATATAAGTCTTATATACTTTAGTCTGAACAATATAATTAAGAACTTTAATCCCATAAAAAATACAACAAGTTAAAAACCGGGCATAATACCCCAACACAAGATGTCCCTTGTATAAAAAGTATAATTACGCTATGCATGATTTAAAAATTTGATGCCATTTTAAAGAGAATTCATGTATTATTTTAAAACATATTCATACAATTTAAAATATTGATGAATTATAAACAAAATTATATGATTTAATTAGTACATGATAAGAATCTGCAATCCGATGGCACACTAGGCTCGTATTTATTTTTCATTCATATTTTATATTTAATTTAGTTAGAAATATGTAAAAAATTAGAAAACACAATTTTTTAATTAAAACACATTTAACTCTTTTTAAAACAGCCTAAAATTTTCTTAAACCATGATCACGTATATACACTACATGAATATGATATTGAAAATCGGGAAGAAATTAAAATATATGCGAATTTATTTAAATATATAACAAATATAAAAGCAATTTAATATTTTCTTAAAATGTGAACACATTTTAAATTATAGTTCTTTTTCAAAATTCATAAGTTAGTTATATGGGTTTTTGTTAAATTCTGTACGGGGATATATTTTGATGTTATATGAACATTTTTAATGTATTTATTTTGTTTATATGTATATTATTTACAACATCATTATAATTTACCAAATTTTAAAATGCAAAAGACTAATATGTTGAAATTGTCAGCAATGACTACAATTCAGTTTATGCACACGATCGTTTTTGTGTTATAGTCATAAAATTTAATTATATGGATTTGTGTTAAATTAGTACGTCGATATGTTTTGATGTTATACGAACATTTTCGATGAAGTTTATTTTATCTATATGTATATTATTTATAACACATGATTATAGTTTACATAATTTTTACAAAATTTGAAAAATGCAAAATTAAGATGTTGAAAATAGTTGCGCCGACTGCAATTCAGTTTAGCCACACGATCGGGTTCTGTTATATGCATAAAGTGTAACTTACATCAAAATAAGTTGCCTTGTGAGTTGTGGTGGAATGCCCGAGCACTTCTTTACCCTGATGAGGTTCCTGTTTCAACTGACCAATCATGCACTGATTTTTGGGATTAAAATTGTTGAGTCGAAATATATAAAGGATATGTATCCTTAAGTGACAAGAAGTCTGCTTAGGTGTTCTTGCTATGTAAGTGCATCTAGTGCCCCTTAGTGATTTTAGTGTATTGAAGACTTATAGGTTAAGAGACTGATGCGTTTGTGAGTATACACAGGTCTATAAGTCTATAAGGAGTTTGATATTTACAGAGAAAGTCGACCCATAAAAATGAAGTTCTTCGACTGAAGACTTTGGATTTCTGAAGACTTTCTGAAGACTTTGAAAGTGAAGAAATTGGTGTGACCTTGAAGACTTGGTATTCATTCGAGGAACATGAAGCGCGAAGATTTTTGTTTTCATAGTTTCATTTTCTCTTTCTTGAGTCATAGGAAACACCGTGCTGTTAAAGGGGGTCGAGGAAATACTAAGGAAAATTTTCCATGTGATGCTCAACTCAAATCCTACACCTACCAATCTCTTCGAGTGGAGCCATTGGAAATCTCGCACAGTCTAGTCATATTCTTCAGTGACAGAGACGAAGTTCTTCTGGTCTCTGAGAATTTTGTTCTGACTGAAGAGTTAGGAATTCGCCAGTGCGGATTGCCTACCAAGTGAGGAACATGATAGCCATGAGGAATTCGAACCTCAAAATATTCCGACCGTTGCTGTGCTACGCGCCAGCTGTCCCAAAATATCTACCCACCTAACGGTCATATCAGACAAGGGCATTTATGTCTTATCATGTCGGGATGCTCCCCGGCTATAAATAGCCGCCCCCTACAACCACTAGCTGGTTGGATGCTCCGAGAGAAACTGACACTTGTCATTTGAGAGCAACCCATCCTCCGAGGACTTTGAGTGAAAATCATCAAGTGAGGAAATCCAACCAACCCAAACCTACAAAACCCCAAGTGATTGAGCATCACTGAAGAGATTGATCCTGCGTGGATCCGACGCTTGTTTCCTTTGAAGACTGTGCTTCTTCCAGACGGTTAGGCGTCAAGGTCTAGAGCATCCAAGAGGAATTGTGGATCGCCGAGTGACCGAGTTTGTGAAGGTTCGGAAGTCACCTGAAGACTTACCACGAGTGATTGGGCGAGGTCTGTGTGACTTTAGCTCAAGGAGAATACGGTGAGGACCGTGTGTCCGGGACTGGGAGTCCTCGAGTTTAAATACTCAGCCGCTCCAACCAGATGTACAACTGAGACAGCAGTTGGAACTGGTCTACCAAATCATTGTCTTCACCGAGCTTACTGGTTCTATTTCCTCATCTCTTTCATTTCCTCATGTATGTTTTTGTGTGCTTGTTCATATCTGTTTAAAGACATTGACTGAAGACTTTCTCAATTCCCTCATCTCTATTTCTTCAGTCTGTCCGTCTTCTTCTCTTGTTATCCCGTGCTTACGCTTTCTATACTTGTTGCTTGTCTTCATTTCATCATGATGATTATGCTTGTGTTCTGTTATGTTCCTTTCTGAGTACTTATTCCGCTGCTAGTAGTTCTTTATTTAGGAATTTCCTCACCAGCAAATTCCTTAGTGAAGAATTCATAAAAATCGCCTATTCACCCCCCTCTAGTCGATATAACGCACTTTCAATTGGTATCAGGGCAAGGTACTCCCTTGTTCTCTGTGATTTTGGTTTAACCACTTGGAGTTCTAGTTATGTTGACCGCAGGTATGATCAAGGTCTCCGCTGAGTGTCCTACCTTCTATGGCACGGACTACCCCTACTGGAAGAATAAGATGCGAATGCATCTTGAAGCAATTGACAACGATCTCTGGTACGTTGTGGAAAATGGTGTTCCCTCAGTCACACCTTCCCTGAATGCTGCTGATGTGAAGAGATTCAAGCAACTCGATTCTCAAGCGAAGAATATCATTTGTGGTCATCTGAGTAAAGGACAGTATGGTAGAGTGAGTGCTTTGGAAACTGCTAAGCTTATCTGGGATAGGCTCTCCAAAGTAAACGAAGGAGTCTCAACTCAACGTGACTCTCGTGTTGATGTTCTTCGCAATCTCTTCAACCGCTTCAAAAGACTCGACAATGAAAATGTTCAGCAAACCTTCGATCGCCTCACTGATATCTCAAATGAGCTTCAAGTGCTCGGTGCCACTGACATCACCAATCATGAGGTGGTGAAGAAATTGTTGAGATCGCTCGATTCTTCATTTGACACTTTGGCACTGATGATTCAAGAGCGTGCTGATTACAAGTCACTTGATCACGCTGATATCCTCGAGAGGCTAAACACTCATGAGTTCCAGCTTGCTCAGAAGACAGATCTCTATGGTCCGAGCTATTGCAAACCACGTGCTCTGAAGGCCAAGGCAGTCTATGAGTCTGAGGAAGAAGACTCTACCAGCAGCCTTGGTGATCCTGAAGAACTGAGCCAGGAACTAGCACTGCTCGTGAAGAAATTTCAAAAGTTCTCAAGACGTGGTCGCTTTGGAAAATCCTCAAGGAGCAACGATTCCTCATCCAGTGACTACAAGAAAAGGCTTTGCCACAAATGCAAGAAGCCTGGTCACTACATTCAAGATTGTCCTTAGTGGGACAAGGAACTAAAGAACAAGAAATACAAGGATTACAGTTCTGATGATGCCAAGAAGAAGAAGAAATCATCAAAGTCTTTGTCATCAAAATCCTCAAAGTCTTCATCTCACAAGAAGAACAACTCCAAGAAGGCTCGGGCATTCATTGGCAAGGAAATGGATTCTGAGGCTGAATCTGAGGATCATGAGGAAGAGGAGGCATCCAAGGAGTCTGAGTCTGGTGTGGCAAGTCTAGCTCTTGCTACCACATTTGTCAGCAAGTCTATCTTCAACACTGAAGAAAATGACAACACCAACAATGCTGATGAAGGCAATGATGACTCGCTCCCACCTATTGCTTCATGGCAAAGGGTGCCAAGGTAACTAAATACCCCTCCTCTGAATCTAGTGAGGATGAATCTGATGAAAATCTCAAGCCTAGCTACTCTAAACTTGCTAAGATTGCTGTGAAATAACAAAAGGCTATTGAAAAACTTCAAAACATGCTAGACAAAAGTGATGATATGTTGGGTGATGAAATGGACCGCACTAAAGACTTAACTGAAAATCTTCAGAGACTTCATTCTAAGTTTGACAACCTTCAAAGTCATCATAAAACTCTCTTATCTGATCACAAGAAGCTTTCTTATGAATTTCTTCAAAGAAAGCAAGATCTTGAGAAGCTAGAGTGAGTTATGAAGATCTTCAGAAGGAGCGCGATTCATTACTTAGTCAACATATCAGCGCTACTCAGGAAGAATTTGTTCCCCCATGTTTAAAGTGCATTGAACGTGAATCTGCTAATTCTTCACCTGAATATTCAAATGCTTCAAATGTTACAAATTCTTCACTTGTTTCTGCTATCACTAATTCCTCACCTGAGGACATTGCTAGTACTACTAATGATGTAGGGCTGAAGGAATTGTACACAACAGGCATGTACAAAAGCCTCAAAGGGCATCATATTCTTTGTGATGTGCTCAAAAAGCAAATCCTCAACAGAAACCCTAGGAAAGAGGGTATTGCCTTTGAACGGAAACTCAATGCTGATGGAACATATTGGAAGCCTGAGCAGTACCCCAAAACCTCATGGGTTGCTGCAAAGGGACCTCCAGTTGATCCATCAAACCTATCTGGCTTTACATGTGAATCTTCTCATTCTTCTGATGAGTCTTTTGACTCCAACTATAAACTGTTCAAAAATCAGAATGGTGAAGTATTTGCTAGATACGTTGGCACTAACTGCAGGAATGGTTCACCTATGAAGAAAATCTGGGTTCCCAAAAGTTATGTTGAAAGTCTTCAGGTGAATGTCCTCATGACACCACCTGTGAAGAACAGGAACCCCAAATCAAATTCTTCATATGGACCTAATTATTCACGTGGATCAAATTCCTCAAATGGATCAAAGTCCTCATATGATCATCATCGTGCTAACCCTTCTATTTCGCAGGGTAGAGCTAAGGGCTATTAATATGCGCATTATTCTTCAAATCATTATGTTCATAAGTCGTCAAAGAATTTCTCTGCTTATTCATATGCTTACCCTAACCCCTCTTATGTGAAACGAAGTGGACTAGCTTCTATGCCACCTTTCTCATATGGTGCTCGCGAAATGATGAATTCTTTGCCACCCCTTCGGATGTGGGTGGTGAAGAAAAAGAACTACTCTCGTATGCAGGTTCAGGTCTCCATACATGCTTAAAATCGTCTGAAGAATTTGCTGGAGACCTGAACATTGCCTGGAAGGACGCAGGCTAATCATGAAGAAATGAATTTTCATTTCTCACGTCCTCATACTGTTCTATCTGTGCTATTGCTTAATGAAATTGAACTGATGAATTTGACGTCATATTCATCACTGATGAAGTTTATGAGTTTGTAAGATGCACTAATTCAGCTGCAGGATGATCAGCCCAAAGGAAACGAGTGGGTCCTCGATAGTGGATGTACAAATCACATGACAGGTGACAAGAATTTATTGATGGATGCTCCTTTATCACCTTCACATCTGAAGCATATCATCTTTGCTGACAAAGGCAAAAGTCAGGTATTGGGTCTTGGTAAGGTTGCGATCTCAAAGGATCGACACATGGACAAAGTCATGCTTGTCGAGTCCTTAGGATACAACCTCATGTCTGTCTCAGTGCTATGGGATCTCGATATGGTTGTTGTCTTTGGAAGATATCGTTGTGTTGTGATCATGGAAGCTGACCATTCCAAAGTCTTCGAAGGCTTTAGGAGAGGAGATCTGTATATTGTTGATTTCTCTACAGGACCACAACCAGCCGTGTGCTTACTGGCAAAAGCTTCAGAAGGCTGGCTATGGCATCGACGACTTGGTCATGCTGGCATGAGGAATCTGAACACGCTTGCAAAGAAGAAGCATGTCATTGGCATTGAGAATGTCAAATTCCTCAAGGATCACTTATGCGGAGCTTGTGAAGCTGGAAAGATGACAAAGGCCAAGCATCCAGCGAAGACTATCATGACCACCACTCGACCATTTGAATTGCTTCACATGGATCTTTTGGTCCTAATCATTATTCTGCTGTTTCAAATGATGCATCTCTATATGGCTTTGTTATTGTTGATGACTATTCTCGTTACACATGGGTACACATTGTCACTTACAAACATGAAGTGCAGGAAATCTTCAAACGATTTTCCTCGAGGGCTTCAACCAACTTGGTGTGAAGATCAAGCACATCAGAACTGACAATGGACCGAGTTCAAGAATTCCGGTCTTGATGGCTATCTTGATGAACTTGGTATTACTCATGAGTTATCTGCTCCTTATACTCCTCAGCAGAATGGCGTCGTGGAGCGCAAGAACAGAACCCTCGCTGAAATGGCTTGCACTATGCTTGATGAATACAAGACGCCTCGTCGCTTCTGGATTGAGGCAATTGATACTGCGTGCCATGTCATCAACAGGGTATATCTTCACAAATTCTTCAAGAAAACTGCTTATGAACTCCTCACTGACAAAAAGCCAAATGTGAGTTATTTCAAAGTCTTCGGTGCAAAATGTTGGATTAGAGATCCTCATCACACATCTAAATTCTCACCGAAAGCACATGAAGGTTTATGCTTGGTTATGGAAAGGACTCGCACACCTACAGAGTCTTCAACAACGTTCTTCACAAAGGTTGTTGAAACTGTAGATGTGCGGTTCGATGAAACTAATGGCTCGCAAAGAGAGCACCTACCTTCTGTGATAGATGAACCTGCACCTGAAGATTCTATCAAGTTCAAGGCTACTGAGGATGTCATTCCTACCGAAGAATCTGCTGAAGAATTCATTCCTGATCGTGATGATTACCGAGCTGGCGCACCTGAAGAAAATGGTGCTGAAGAAAATGCTCCTGAAGGGAATGCTGATCAAATTCCTCGAAGAAACCCACTCATCCTCGCATCGCTAATGAAGTGCAAATTGAGAAGATCATTGATGACATTGAAGCACCAGGTCCTCTCACTCGCTCAAAATCTTCACATTTATCTAACTTTTGTGGGCACTTTGATTTTGTCTCTATCGTAGAGCCCACTAAGATAGATGAAGCATTTCTAGAGCCTGAGTGGATTCAGGCTATGTAAGAAGAATTACATCAGTTCGAGCTCAACAATGTCTGGGAACTGGTCAAACGTCCAGATCCTTGCAAGCACAACATCATTGGCACAAAGTGGATCTACCGCAACAAGCAAGACGAAAATGTCCTTGTGGTGAGGAATAAGGCATGGCTTGTAGCTCAAGGCTACACATAGATTGAAGGAATTGATTTTGATGAAACTTTTGCACCTGTTGCTAGACTTGAGGCTATTCGCATATTACTTGCTTACGCTAACCATCATAATATTATCTTACAACAAATGGATGTGAAAAGTGCATTCCTCAATGGTAAGATTGAGGAAGAAGTATATGTTGCTCAGCCCCCAGGTTTTGAAGATCCAAAGAATCCCGACAAAGTCTACAGACTCAACAAGGCCCTGTATGGCCTCAAGCAAGCCCCTCGGGCATGGTATGCCACGTTGAAGGAATTCTTCGTGAAGAATGGCTTCAAACCCGGTTCACTCGACCAAACTCTTTTTACTAAATCCTATGATGGTGAATTGTTTTGTGTGCCAAATATATGTTGATGATAATATCTTTGGCTGTACTGACCAACGTTATAGGGATGAATTTGCCTATATGATGAGTGAAGAATATCAAATGTCTATGATGGGAGAGTTGAAATTCTTCTTAGGTCTTCAAATTTGTCAACAGCGCAATGGTATATTCATATCGCAGGAGAAATACCTCAAAGAAATATTGAGGAAATTCGGCATGCAAGATTGCAAAGGAGTCAAAATTCCAATGCCTACAAATGGCCATCTATGCACTGATGAAAATGGTCAAGACTTCGATCAGAAGGTATACCGCTCCATGATTGGATCTTTATTGTACCTATGTGCATCTAGGCCAGATATTATGCTTAGCGTTTGCATGTGTGACCGATTTCAAGCTACAACGAAGGAATCACACCATAAGGCTGTGAAGCATATTCTTCGATATCTAGCTCACACACCAACACTTGGATTATGGTATCCCAAGGGCTCTTCATTTGATCTCGTTGGATATTCAGACTCTGACTATGCTGGCGATCACGTGGACCGCAAGTCAACGTCAGGCACATGCCATTTCCTCGGACGATATTTGGTCTGTTGGTCCTCGAAGAAACAGAACTGCGTATCTCTCTCCACTGCAGAAGCTGAGTACATTGCTGCTGGATCATGCTGTGCTCAATTACTATGGATGAAGCAAACACTCAAGGACTATGGCATCAACATGAAGAAAGTGCCTCTCTACTGCGACAATGAGAGTGCTATCAAGATTTCTCGCAACCCAGTTTAGCACTCGAAGACAAAGCACATCCAGTT